>NC_079525.1:15303669-15311169 GCF_003711565.1 Takifugu flavidus
TTGACCCGGTTTGTTTCCACGACAGACTATTCTTGTTGGGTCGCGGTAGCTAAACCGAATACGAGAGCCTGACCCCCTACAACCCCCTAACCCTAACCCTTCAGTGTGAACAGTGCTTTGAAAGGGTTTCCGTGGGAACGCTCCAAACATTTCTTGCTCTCACTCTGCAGAATCTCAACTTTCTGACCCGTTTCACTGGAAACTTCACAGAGGTCAAATTCAGAAGCTTCATACACGTGAAATACGACACACACCGATATGTGTTGGATAGCAGTTCACAAAAGGTATGTGACGTTGGATTTTACTGTCATTTGTGTTGGAAATTAGCAGAGCCAAACTACCGAGCTCTTCATTCTAATCCCCTCTAGGCTGTGAGCCAACAGGCTGAAGTTCGGGTTGAACTGATGGTGCCTCCTGATCAAGTTGTCATCATCGTCACTGGAGCCAGCCTGGGGCTGCTTCTTCTGATCATAATAACGGTCGTTATGTGGAAGGTGAGGCTCAGCCTTCAGGTGAAATAGGGTTTCAAATCAAAGATGTAACTATTTTCTCATTAATGCATTTATTTCTTCCCCAGTTGGGCTTTTTCAAAAGGAAAAATCTTTATGAGGACCAAAGCAGTCCTGCTGGCGGCCAGGGAGGGACTGAGGAGAAAGAGGAGGCTCCTTCAGAGGAAAAGGTCCTCGTTAGTGCTGATACCAAGCTGCCTTCATCTGAACCTATAGCTTCAGAGAAGAACGCTGATTCCTAAAGAGTTCAGTGACAGTTGGGCCCTTGTGTAGCTGTTTTATAGTGTTAGAGGTTGAAATAATGAAGCAAATTGCTGTTTGGATTTGTGTGCAGTGTCGTTTGGAGCTTCGTATCCGACACGGTTGTAGCCCATTTAAACTCTTTGATGTGTAATAAAAACCAAACCAATGTTCATATAACTATAGATGTCTTTTTGATTTTTTCCACTGAACCCTAGCAATTTGCTAATAAAGCTAGAAAAAACACTTTAAATTCCTTAATAGAGAGGAGAATACATTCCTGCTAACGAGGAAAGAGACGCAAATAAGCTTTAGAGTCGCAGTACCCGAACCCTCCAGAGGGGGGAGCTGGTGAGCTAGTGAACTAGTGAGCTGCTGAACTGGTGAACTAGTGAGCTGGTGAACTAGTGAGCTGCTGAACTGGTGAGCTGGTGAACTAGTGAGCTGGTGAACTGCTGAACTGGTGAGCTGGTGAGCTGCTGAACTAGTGAACTGGTGAGCTGGTGAACTAGTGAGCTGGTGAGCTGGTGAGCTGGTGAACTAGTGAGCTGGTGAGCTGCTGAGCTGGTGAACTAGTGAGCTGGTGAACTGGTGAGCTGGTGAGCTGGTGAACTGGTGAACTAGTGAGCTGGTGAACTGGTGAGCTGGTGAACTGCTGAACTAGTGAACTGGTGAGCTGGTGAACTAGTGAGCTGGTGAGCTGCTGAGCTGGTGAACTAGTGAGCTGGTGAACTGGTGAGCTGGTGAACTAGTGAGCTACTGAACTGGTGAGCTGGTGAACTGGTGAGCTGGTGAACTAGTGAGCTGGTGAGCTGGTGAACTGGTGAGCTGGTGAACTAGTGAGCTGGTGAACTGGTGAGCTGGTGAACTAGTGAGCTGCTGAACTGGTGAACTAGTGAGCTGGTGAACTAGTGGGCTGGTGAACTAGTGAGCTGGTGAACTAGTGAGCTACTGAGCTGGTGAGCTGGTGAACTGGTGAGCTGGTGAACTAGTGAACTGGTGAGCTGGTGAACTGCTGAACTGGTGAGCTGGTGAACTGCTGAACTAGTGAGCTACTGAGCTGGTGAGCTGCTGAACTGGTGAGCTGGTGAACTAGTGAGCTGGTGAACTGGTAAACTGGTGAACTGCTGAACTGGTGAACTAGTGAGCTGGTGAACTAGTGAGCTGGTGAACTGGTGAGCTGTGTGAACTAGTGAGCTGCTGAACTGGTGAACTGGTGAGCTGGTGAACTGGTAAACTGGTGAGCTGGTGAACTGGTGAACTGGTGAGCTGGTGAACTAGTGAGCTGGTGAACTGTTGAACTAGTGAGCTGGTGAGCTGCTGAACTGCTGAACTAGTGAGCTGCTGAGCTGGTGAACTGCTGAGCTGGTGAGCTGGTGAACTAGTGAGCTGGTGAGCTGTTGAACTAGTGAACTGGTGAACTGGTGAGCTGGTGAACTAGTGAGCTGGTGAACTGGTGAGCTGGTGAACTGGTAAACTGGTGAGCTGGTGAACTGGTGAGCTGGTGAACTAGTGAGCTGGTGAGCTGTTGAACTAGTGAGCTGGTGAACTGTTGAACTAGTGAGCTGGTGAACTGCTGAACTGCTGAACTAGTGAGCTGCTGAGCTGGTGAACTGCTGAGCTGGTGAGCTGGTGAACTAGTGAGCTGCTGAACTGGTGAGCTGGTGAACTGGTGAGCTGGTGTGAACTAGTGAGCTGGTGAGCTGGTGAACTAGTGAGCTGGTGAACTAGTGAGCTGGTGAGCTGTTGAACTAGTGAGCTGGTGAACTGGTGAACTGGTGAGCTGGTGAACTAGTGAGCTGGTGAACTGTTGAACTAGTGAGCTGGTGAACTGCTGAACTGCTGAACTAGTGAGCTGCTGAGCTGGTGAACTGCTGAGCTGGTGAACTAGTGAGCTGGTGAACTGGTGAGCTGGTGAGCTGGTGAACTGGTGAGCTGGTGAACTGGTGAGCTGGTGAGCTGGTGAACTAGTGAGCTACTGAGCTGGTGAGCTGCTGAGCTGGTGAACTGGTGTGAACTGGTGAGCTGGTGAACTAGTGAGCTGGTGAACTGGTGAGCTGGTGAACTGCTGAACTGGTGAGCTGGTGAACTGCTGAACTAGTGAGCTACTGAGCTGGTGAGCTGCTGAACTAGTGAGCTGGTGAACTGGTGAACTAGTGAGCTGGTGGTGAACTGGTAAACTGGTGAACTGCTGAACTGGTGAACTAGTGAGCTGGTGAGCTGGTGAACTAGTGAGCTGGTGAACTGGTGAGCTGGTGAACTGCTGAACTGGTGAACTGGTGAGCTGGTGAACTGGTGAGCTGGTGAACTAGTGAGCTGGTGAGCTGTTGAACTAGTGAGCTGGTGAACTGCTGAACTAGTGAGCTGCTGAGCTGGTGAACTGCTGAGCTGGTGAACTGGTGAGCTGGTGAACTAGTGAGCTGGTGAACTGGTGAACTGGTGAACTGGTGAACTGCTGAGCTGGTGAACTGGTGAGCTGCTGAGCTGGTGAACTGGTGAGCTGCTGAGCTGGTGAATTGGTGAACTAGTGAGCTGGTGAACTGGTGTGAACTGGTGAACTGGTGAACTGCTGAGCTGGTGAGCTGGTGAACTAGTGAGCTGGTGAGCTGTTGAACTAGTGAGCTGGTGAGCTGGTGAACTAGTGAGCTGGTGAACTAGTGAGCTGGTGAACTGGTGAGCTGCTGAGCTGGTGAACTGGTGAACTGGTGAGCTGGTGAACTGGTGAGCTGGTGAACTAGTGAGCTGGTGAACTGGTGAGCTGGTGAACTGCTGAGCTGGTGAACTGGTGAGCTGGTGAACTAGTGAGCTGGTGAACTGGTGAACTGCTGAGCTGGTGAACTAGTTAGCTGGTGAACTGGTGAACTGCTGAGCAGGTGAGCTGGTGAACTGGTGTGAGAAGAATTATTGTTATTGTTGTTATTAGTATTATCTTTAAATGCTATTGTATGTCGATTTTGAGTGTTTGAGGAATGTTGACAAGAAAAGAAGAACATGAGAGTGTTGAAGCTGCTTACAACCAAGCCCAGCACCCAGATGTATCCTGTTGGTCAAGATTAGAGAAGTTTGTTAAGATGGGAGAAGATGTCAGAAGACAATGAGTTATGAAACCCTGTGTGGACACCCATTCTGTTTGCACCATTAAAAGAGGTGAGCGAGCAGCAGACGAACGGAGTTGACAGAGGAAGCTTGAACTGCTGCTCAGCTCTCCCTAGCAAGGACTCCTGTTGTTTGCGTGGTTACTCTGAGTCTGGTGAACGAACAGCGCGGGTGATCAAAACTTCACCCTCACACTGGTGAGCTGGTGAGCTGGTGAACTAGTGAGCTGGTGAGCTGGTGAACTACTGAGCTGGTGAGCTGGTGAACTAGTGAGCTGGTGAACTGGTGAGCTGGTGAACTGGTGAGCTGGTGAACTAGTGAGCTGGTGAACTGGTGAGCTGGTGAGCTGTTGAGCTGTTGAGCTGGTGAACTAGTGAGCTGGTGAGCTGGTGAACTACTGAGCTGGTGAGCTGGTGAACTAGTGAGCTGGTGAACTGGTGAACTAGTGAACTGGTGAGCTGGTGAACTGCTGAACTGGTGAGCTGGTGAACTGCTGAACTAGTGAGCTACTGAGCTGGTGAGCTGCTGAACTGGTGAGCTGGTGAACTAGTGAGCTGGTGAACTGGTAAACTGGTGAACTGCTGAACTGGTGAACTAGTGAGCTGGTGAACTAGTGAGCTGGTGAACTGGTGAGCTGGTGAACTGCTGAACTGGTGAACTGGTGAGCTGGTGAACTGGTAAACTGGTGAGCTGGTGAACTGGTGAACTGGTGAGCTGGTGAACTAGTGAGCTGGTGAACTGTTGAACTAGTGAGCTGGTGAGCTGCTGAACTGCTGAACTAGTGAGCTGCTGAGCTGGTGAACTGCTGAGCTGGTGAGCTGGTGAACTAGTGAGCTGGTGAGCTGTTGAACTAGTGAGCTGGTGAACTGGTGAGCTGTGTGAACTAGTGAGCTGGTGAACTGGTGAGCTGGTGAACTGGTAAACTGGTGAGCTGGTGAACTGGTGAGCTGGTGAACTAGTGAGCTGGTGAGCTGTTGAACTAGTGAGCTGGTGAACTGTTGAACTAGTGAGCTGGTGAACTGCTGAACTGCTGAACTAGTGAGCTGCTGAGCTGGTGAACTGCTGAGCTGGTGAGCTGGTGAACTAGTGAGCTGCTGAACTGGTGAGCTGGTGAACTGGTGAGCTGGTGAACTGGTGAGCTGGTGAACTAGTGAGCTGGTGAACTAGTGAGCTGGTGAGCTGTTGAACTAGTGAGCTGGTGAACTGGTGAACTGGTGAGCTGGTGAACTAGTGAGCTGGTGAACTGTTGAACTAGTGAGCTGGTGAACTGCTGAACTGCTGAACTAGTGAGCTGCTGAGCTGGTGAACTGCTGAGCTGGTGAACTAGTGAGCTGGTGAACTGGTGAGCTGCTGAGCTGGTGAACTGGTGAGCTGGTGAACTGGTGAGCTGGTGAGCTGCTGAACTAGTGAACTAGTGAGCTACTGAGCTGGTGAGCTGCTGAACTGGTGAACTGGTGAGCTGGTGTGAACTAGTGAGCTGGTGAACTGGTGAGCTGGTGAACTGCTGAACTGGTGAGCTGGTGAACTGCTGAACTAGTGAGCTACTGAGCTGGTGAGCTGCTGAACTAGTGAGCTGGTGAACTGGTGAACTAGTGAGCTGGTGAACTGGTAAACTGGTGAACTGCTGAACTGGTGAACTAGTGAGCTGGTGAGCTGGTGAACTAGTGAGCTGGTGAACTGGTGAGCTGGTGAACTGCTGAACTGGTGAACTGGTGAGCTGGTGAACTGGTGAGCTGGTGAACTAGTGAGCTGGTGAGCTGTTGAACTAGTGAGCTGGTGAACTGCTGAACTAGTGAGCTGGTGAGCTGGTGAACTGCTGAGCTGGTGAACTGGTGAACTGCTGAGCTGGTGAACTAGTGAGCTGGTGAACTGGTGAACTGGTGTGAACTGGTGAACTGGTGAACTGCTGAACTGGTGAGCTGGTGAACTGGTGAACTGCTGAGCTGGTGAACTGGTGAGCTGCTGAGCTGGTGAATTGGTGAACTAGTGAGCTGGTGAACTGGTGAACTGGTGAACTGGTGAACTGCTGAGCTGGTGAGCTGGTGAACTAGTGAGCTGGTGAGCTGTTGAACTAGTGAGCTGGTGAGCTGGTGAACTACTGAGCTGGTGAACTAGTGAGCTGGTGAACTGGTGAGCTGCTGAGCTGGTGAACTGGTGAACTGGTGAGCTGGTGAACTGGTGAGCTGGTGAACTAGTGAGCTGGTGTGAACTGGTGAGCTGGTGAACTGCTGAGCTGGTGAACTGGTGAGCTGGTGAACTAGTGAGCTGGTGAACTGGTGAACTGCTGAGCTGGTGAACTAGTTAGCTGGTGAACTGGTGAACTGCTGAGCAGGTGAGCTGGTGAACTGGTGTGAACTGGTGAACTGGTGTGAGAAGAATTATTGTTATTGTTGTTATTAGTATTATCTTTAAATGCTATTGTATGTCGATTTTGAGTGTTTGAGGAATGTTGACAAGAAAAGAAGAACATGAGAGTGTTGAAGCTGCTTACAACCAAGCCCAGCACCCAGATGTATCCTGTTGGTCAAGATTAGAGAAGTTTGTTAAGATGGGAGAAGATGTCAGAAGACAATGAGTTATGAAACCCTGTGTAGACACCCATTCTGTTTGCACCATTAAAAGAGGTGAGCGAGCAGCAGACGAACGGAGTTGACAGAGGAAGCTTGAACTGCTGCTCAGCTCTCCCTTGCAAGGACTCCTGTTGTTTGCGTGGTTACTCTGAGTCTGGTGAACGAACAGCGCGGGTGATCAAAACTTCACCCTCACACTGGTGAGCTGGTGAGCTGGTGAGCTGGTGAGCTGGTGAACTAGTGAGCTGGTGAGCTGGTGAACTACTGAGCTGGTGAGCTGGTGAGCTGGTGAACTAGTGAGCTGGTGAACTGGTGAGCTGGTGAGCTGTTGAGCTGGTGAGCTGGTGAACTAGTGAGCTGGTGAGCTGGTGAACTAGTGAGCTGGTGAGCTGGTGAGCTGGTGAACTAGTGAGCTGGTGAACTGTGAACTGGTGAACTAGTGAGCTGTTGAGCTGGTGAGGCAGGCAGGCTGATTTTGTTCCGTAAATTGCAACATTTGGTGGACAGAAACTGTCTCTTGCTGTGCCGCTCAGGAGGAGCTGCTGCCATCAGAAGGAGGCCGTCCTGATTAGAGGCTCCTGGATGATTGATCGTCTCACTTTCAGCGCTTCATAAAGGGGAGCAGCAAACTTCCTCTTTGCCAGAGGCTGAACTGTAACCGCTCAGAGTCAAACAGGAACGTGCAACGTGAGGGCAGATGGGAGACAGCAGCATGATAGAGGACCTCTACAGCAAACCAGATTTAACCAAAAAGGTTCGATTTCACGCTAAAGCGCAGAAGACGACTGAGGAGGACGACACACACGCAACCATTTATGACAACTATGTTGCTGAGAGGACAACTGGAGACATGGTCCAGGACGTGGTCCAGGACGTGGTCCAGGAGCAGCAGCAGACAGGTATCTGTCCACCCGTCCATCTGTTGTACTACAAGAATTACACAGAACTTGCAATTAAAGTTTCCCGTCTGGTATTTTTCCAGGATGAGTGACAACTGGTGATTATAATCATGTTTCATGTTATAATCACGTTATAATCATGTTATTATCACGTTATTATCACGTTATAATCACATTATAATTATG
>NC_079525.1:15316169-15393669 GCF_003711565.1 Takifugu flavidus
ATAATCCAGGTAAATGGATACTCGGCCCGTTTACCTGTACAGGTACAGAGGGTGGATACAATATACACATCAGAATATATAATATTCAGATTGTGTTAGCATCGTTATGTTTATTGTGCAGTCTGACAGCAGCCGTTAGGAAAGATCTGCGATACCTCTCCTCCACCCAGCGAGGGTGGAGTCAGGGTGTCCTGTGGGGGGGGGACGTGTTGTCCAACATGGAGGACAGCTGAGCCATCATCCTCCCGTCTCCCAGCACCTCCACCGAGTCCAGGGGACATCCCAGGACAGAGCTGGCCCTCCTCACCAGTCTGTCCATCCTCCTCCTGTCCCTGTCCAGGGGACATCCCAGGACAGAGCTGGCCCTCCTCACCAGCCTGTCCATCCTCCTCCTGTCCCTGTCCAGGGGACATCCCAGGACAGAGCTGGCCCTCCTCACCAGTCTGTCCATCCTGTCCCTGTCCAGGGGACAGAGCTGGCCCTCCTCACCAGTCTGTCCATCCTCCTCCTGTCCCTGTCCAGGGGACATCCCAGGACAGAGCTGGCCCTCCTCACCAGTCTGTCCATCCTCTCCCTGTCCCTGTCCAGGGGACATCCCAGGACAGAGCTGGCCCTCCTCACCAGTCTGTCCATCCTGTCCCTGTCCAGGGGACAGAGCTGGCCCTCCTCACCAGCCTGTCCATCCTCCTCCTGTCCCTGTCCAGGGGACATCCCAGGACAGAGCTGGCCCTCCTCACCAGTCTGTCCATCCTGTCCCTGTCCAGGGGACAGAGCTGGCCCTCCTCACCAGTCTGTCCATCCTCCTCCTGTCCCGTCCAGGGGACATCCCAGGACAGAGCTGGCCCTCCTCACCAGTCTGTCCATCCTGTCCCTGTCCAGGGGACATCCCAGGACAGAGCTGGCCCTCCTCACCAGTCTCTCCATCCTCTTCCTGTCCCTGTCCAGGGGACATACCAGGACAGAGCTGGCCCTTCTCACCAGTCTGTCCATCCTCTTCCTGTCCCTGTCCGTGATGCTACTGGACCAGCAGACTATCCCGTAGAAGATGGCTGATCCCACCACAGAGTCATAGAAAGTCCTCAGGACATGTCCCTGCACTCCCAAAGACCTCAGCCTCCTGAGCAGGAACAGTCTGCTGTTGCCCTTCTTGACCAGGGCGTCTGTGTTGTGTGTCCAGTCCAGGTTATTGTTCAGGTGAACACCCAGGTATCTGTAGGACTCCACCACGTCAACATCCGTTCCCAGGATGTTCACTGGTGCAGGCGGGGGGTTGTTACGCCTGAGGAAGTCCACCACCAGCTCCTTGGTTTTGCCAGCGTTGATCTGGAGGTTGTTCCGCAGGCTCCAGTCCACAAAGTCCTGAATGAGTTCCCTGTACTCCGTATCGTCCCCATCAGTGATGAGGCCGACAGCAGCAGAGTCGTCAGAGAACTTCTGGAGGTGACATGAAGATGTGCTGTATGAGTCCGCAGTGTAGAGGGTGAACAGAGAGGAGCCAGAACTGTTCCCTGCGGGACACCGGTGCTGCAGAGGAGCCGGTCCGGAGCCCTTCACCCTCACAAACTGGGGTCTTTTGTGAGGTAGTCCAGAATCCATGTTGTGAGGTGGTGATCCACCCCAGCTACCTGCAGCTGGTCCCCCAGCACCTGGGCTGGATGGTGCTGAACGCACTGGAGAAAGCAAAGAACATGATCCTCACAGTGCTCCCAGCCTTCTCCAGGTGAGTGAGGGAGGAGTGGAGGAGGTAGATGGAGGAGTAGATGATGGCGTCGTCCACCCCGGTGCTCGGCTGGTAGGTGAACTGCAGCGGGTCTGAATGTGATTCACCTGTGTACGTGTAATACATCCACATTGTTGGCTGGTGTCTGCTGGTTATTAAAGCTGAACCTTTATTCCTGTGGTCCAGTTAGCTCAGAGATGCTAAACTGCTGCTTGATGCTAAACTGCTGCTTGATGCTAAACTGCTGCTTGATGCTAAACTGGTGCTTGATGCTGAACTGGTGCTTGATGCTAAACTGCTGCTTGATGCTAAACTGGTGCTTGATGCTGAACTGCTGCTTGATGCTAAACTGGTGCTTGATGTTAAACTGGTGCTTGATGCTAAACTGGTGCTTGATGCTAAACTGCTGCTTGATGCTAAACTGCTGCTTGATGCTGAACTGGTGCTTGATGCTAAACTGGTGCTTGATGCTAAACTGCTGCTTGATGCTGAACTGGTGCTTGATGCTAAACTGGTGCTTGATGCTAAACTGCTGCTTGATGCTGAACTGGTGCTTGATGCTGAACTGGTGCTTGATGCTAAACTGGTGCTTGATGCTAAATGCTGCTGTGATGCTAAACTGCTGCTTGATGCTGAACTGGTGCTTGATGCTAAACTGGTGCTTGATGCTAAACTGCTGCTTGATGCTGAACTGGTGCTTGATGCTAAACTGGTGCTTGATGCTGAACTGGTGCTTGATGCTAAACTGCTGCTTGATGCTGAACTGGTGCTTGATGCTAAACTGGTGCTTGATGCTGAACCGGCTTGATGCTGAACTGGTGCTTGATGCTAAACTGCTGCTTGATGTTAACTGGTGCTTGATGCTGAACCGGTGCTTGATGCTGAACTGGTGCTTGATGCTAAACTGGTGCTTGATGCTAAACTGCTGCTTGATGCTGCTGAACTGGTGCTTGATGCTAAACTGGTGCTTGATGCTGAACTGGTGCTTGATGTTAAACTGGTGCTTGATGCTTAACTGGTGCTTGATGCTGAACTGGTGCTTGATGCTAAACTGGTGCTTGATGCTAAACTGCTGCTTGATGCTGAACTGGTGCTTGATGCTAAACTGGTGCTTGATGCTGAACGGTGCTTGATGCTGAACTGGTGCTTGATGCTAAACTGGTGCTTGATGCTGAACTGGTGCTTGATGCTGAACTGGTGCTTGATGCTAAACTGCTGCTTGATGCTAAACTGGTGCTTGATGCTGAACTGGTGCTTGATGCTAAACTGGTGCTTGATGCTGAACTGGTGCTTGATGCTAAACTGGTGCTTGATGCTGAACTGGTGCTTGATGCTAAACTGCTGCTTGATGCTAAACTGGTGCTTGATGCTGAACTGGTGCTTGATGCTAAACTGGTGCTTGATGCTGAACTGGTGCTTGATGCTAAACTGGTGCTTGATGCTGAACTGGTGCTTGATGCTAAACTGGTGCTTGATGCTGAACTGGTGCTTGATGCTAAACTGGTGCTTGATGCTAAACTGCTGCTTGATGCTGAAACGGTGTGATGCTGATGCTGAACTGGTGCTTGATGCTGAACTGGTGCTTGATGCTAAACTGGTGCTTGATGCTAAACTGCTGCTTGATGCTAAACTGGTGCTTGATGCTGAACTGGTGCTTGATGCTAAACTGGTGCTTGATGCTGAACTGGTGCTGATGCTAAACTGGTGCTTGATGCTGAACTGGTGCTTGATGCTAAACTGGTGCTTGATGCTAAACTGCTGCTTGATGCTGAACCGGTGCTTGATGCTAAAGCTGCTGATGCTAAACTGGGCTTGATGCTGAACTGGTGCTTGATGCTAAACTGGTGCTTGATGCTAAACTGCTGCTTGATGCTAAACTGCTGCTTGATGCTAAACTGGTGCTTGATGCTAAACTGGTGCTTGATGCTGAACTGGTGCTTGATGCTAAACTGCTGCTTGATGCTAAACTGGTGCTTGATGCTAAACTGTGCTTGATGCTGAACTGGTGTTGATGATGCTAAACTGGTGCTTGATGCTAAACTGGTGCTTGATGCTAAACTGGTGCTTGATGCTAAACTGGTGCTTGATGCTAAACTGCTGCTTGATGCTAAACTGCTGCTTGATGCTAAACTGGTGCTTGATGCTAAACTGGTGCTTGATGCTGAACTGGTGCTTGATGCTAAACTGCTGCTTGATGCTAAACTGGTGCTTGATGCTAAACTGGTGCTTGATGCTGAAATGGTGCTTGATGCTAAACTGGTGCTTGATGCTAAACTGGTGCTTGATGCTAAACTGGTGCTTGATGCTGAACCGGTGCTTGATGCTGAACTGGTGCTTGATGCTGAACTGGTGCTTGATGCTTAACTGGTGCTTGATGCTAAACTGCTGCTTGATGCTGAACCGGTGCTTGATGCTGAACTGGTGCTTGATGCTGAACTGGTGCTTGATGCTGAACTGGTGCTTGATGCTTAACTGGTGCTTGATGCTAAACTGCTGCTTGATGCTAAACTGCTGCTTGATGCTAAACTGGTGCTTGATGCTGAACTGGTGCTTGATGCTAAACTGCTGCTTGATGCTGAACTGGTGCTTGATGCTAAACTGGTGCTTGATGCTAAACTGCTGCTTGATGCTGAACCGGTGCTTGATGCTAAACTGCTGCTTGATGCTGAAGGTGCTTGATGCTAAACTGGTGCTTGATGCTGAACTGGTGCTTGATGCTAAACTGGTGCTTGATGCTAAACTGGTGCTTGATGCTGAACCGGTGCTTGATGCTAAACTGCTGCTTGATGCTAAACTGGTGCTTGATGCTAAACTGCTGCTTGATGCTAAACTGGTGCTTGATGCTGAACTGGTGCTTGATGCTAAACTGGTGCTTGATGCTGAACTGGTGCTTGATGCTAAACTGCTGCTTGATGCTAAACTGGTGCTTGATGCTAAACTGCTGCTTGATGCTAACTGGTGCTTGATGCTGAACTGGTGCTGATGCTAAACTGGTGCTTGATGCTGAACTGGTGCTTGATGCTAAACTGGTGCTTGATGCTAAACTGCTGCTTGATGCTGAACCGGTGCTTGATGCTGAACTGGTGCTTGATGCTGAACTGGTGCTTGATGCTAAACTGGTGCTTGATGCTAACTGCTGCTGATGCTGAACTGGTGCTTGATGCTGAACTGGTGCTTGATGCTGAACTGGTGCTTGATGCTTAACTGGTGCTGATGCTAAACTGCTGCTTGATGCTAAACTGGTGCTTGATGCTAAACTGGTGCTTGATGCTGAACTGGTGCTTGATGCTAAACTGGTGCTTGATGCTGAACTGGTGCTTGATGCTAAACTGGTGCTTGATGCTAAACTGCTGCTTGATGCTGAACCGGTGCTTGATGCTAAACTGCTGCTTGATGCTGAACTGGTGCTTGATGCTAAACTGGTGCTTGATGCTGAACTGGTGCTTGATGCTAAACTGGTGCTTGATGCTAAACTGGTGCTTGATGCTGAAACGGTGCTTGATGCTAAACTGCTGCTTGATGCTAAACTGGTGCTTGATGCTGAACTGGTGCTTGATGCTAAACTGCTGCTTGATGCTAAACTGCTGCTTGATGCTGAACTGCTGCTTGATGCTAAACTGGTGCTTGATGCTAAACTGCTGCTTGATGCTGAACCGGTGCTTGATGCTAAACTGGTGCTTGATGCTAAACTGGTGCTTGATGCTGAACTGGTGCTTGATGCTGAACTGGTGCTTGATGCTAAACTGCTGCTTGATGCTAAACTGGTGCTTGATGCTGAACTGGTGCTTGATGCTAAACTGGTGCTTGATGCTGAACCGGTGCTTGATGCTGAACTGGTGCTGATGCTGAACTGGTGCTTGATGCTAAACTGGTGCTTGATGCTAAACTGCTGCTTGATGCTAAACTGGTGCTTGATGCTGAACTGGTGCTTGCTTGATGCTGAACTGGTGCTTGATGCTAAACTGGTGCTTGATGCTAAACTGCTGCTTGATGCTGAACGGTGCTTGATGCTAAACTGCTGCTTGATGCTAAACTGGTGCTTGATGCTGAACTGGTGCTTGATGCTAAACTGGTGCTTGATGCTAAACTGCTGCTTGATGCTAAACTGCTGCTTGATGCTAAACTGGTGCTTGATGCTAAACTGGTGCTTGATGCTGAACTGGTGCTTGATGCTAAACTGCTGCTTGATGCTAAACTGGTGCTTGATGCTGAACTGGTGCTTGATGCTGAACTGGTGCTTGATGCTAAACTGGTGCTTGATGCTAAACTGCTGCTTGATGCTGAACTGGTGCTTGATGCTGAACTGGTGCTTGATGCTAAACTGCTGCTTGATGCTAAACTGCTGCTTGATGCTAAACTGGTGCTTGATGCTAAACTGGTGCTTGATGCTGAACTGGTGCTTGATGCTAAACTGGCGCTTGATGCTAAACTGGCGCTTGATGCTAAACTGGTGCTTGATGCTGAACTGGTGCTTGATGCTAAACTGGTGCTTGATGCTAAACTGCTGCTTGATGCTGAACTGGTGCTTGATGCTAAACTGCTGCTTGATGCTAAACTGCTGCTTGATGCTGAACTGGTGCTTGATGCTGAACTGGTGCTTGATGCTAAACTGGTGCTTGATGCTGAACTGGTGCTTGATGCTAAACTGGTGCTTGATGCTAAACTGGTGCTTGATGCTGAACCGGTGCTTGATGCTAAACTGCTGCTTGATGCTAAACTGGTGCTTGATGCTGAACTGCTGCTTGATGCTGAACTGCTGCTTGATGCTAAACTGCTGCTTGATGCTGAACTGGTGCTTGATGCTGAACTGGTGCTTGATGCTAAACTGGTGCTTGATGCTAAACTGTGCTTGATGCTGAACTGGTGCTTGATGCTGAACTGGTGCTTGATGCTAAACTGCTGCTTGATGCTGAACTGGTGCTTGATGCTGAACTGGTGCTTGATGCTAAACTGGTGCTTGATGCTAAACTGGTGCTTGATGCTGAACTGGTGCTTGATGCTAAACTGGTGCTTGATGCTAAACTGGTGCTTGATGCTGAACTGGTGCTTGATGCTAAACTGGTGCTTGATGCTGAACTGGTGCTTGATGCTAAACTGGGCTTGATGCTAAACTGCTGCTTGATGCTGAAACTGTGCTTGATGCTAAACTGCTGCTTGATGCTAAACTGGCTGCATGCTGAACTGGTGCTTGATGCTAAACTGCTGCTTGATGCTGAACTGGGCTTGATGCTGTGAACTGGTGCTTGATGCTAAACTGGTGCTTGATGCTGAACTGGTGCTTGATGCTAAACTTGCTTCACTTTGCCACACAGCTGCTGACCACAGGTGTCTCCGTCTGACTTCGGTTATTCCGTAACACGAGCTCAGGTTTCAGCGCCATCGTTACACCCGTCGGTCGCCCGCCTGCTCGGAATATTTGCTTTGTGACCCTGATAAATCGGCTCTTCGGACCCAAAACACCAGCAGCAGCGTGACACAAACCCAAGTGTGACGCTTTAGTTGTGCTCTTTCCCAAATTTTAAAAAAGGAAATACGCTTGACAGTTATTTCTGCATCGCACAAACGAGGGAACTCGTGTCCTTCCTCAGTGCACTTCCATGTACGAAAAGTGTGTATTGTCCTGTGCAGCCTGACTGTGGCTCATTTTCTCCGTGCCTTGGCGGCCAAAAACATCTGCTCACCGTTGAATGCTCACTCGTTCACATTTGAAAAGACGCCTTCGGCCACATGTGACCCCTCCTCGTGACCCTGAGCGGGACAAAGGTCAAGAAGACGAGACGAGAGGAGAAATTAAAACTCTCACAAACTTTCTGTGATGCTGATTTACAAAGTCTGTGAACCGTTGGATGCTTGAGTAATATAATAAACCCTCCTTGTGCTGCTGGAAGTGGGGAAACACCTGCCAGCATACCTGTTAGCATCCGTGTTAGCAGTTCTGTTAGCATACCTGGATTCTTGTTGTGAAAAGGAAGGTGGACCTGAGCTGGAAACGGACTGGAGTCTGACCCGGCTGCCTTCAGGTGAAGCCTCTGGTGCAGCTCAACGCACATTCACGGATATCGTGCACGTTTGGACTGAGGGAGGATGATGGAGGCAGACGCCATCTGCTCACATTTATTAGAGTTGGGTTTATTTGGGCCTCTCTTTTACACAACATTGCATATGTGGCTCTCTGAGCTGATCAAAAAGCTTGAAACAGTGTTGCTGTATTGATATGGTTGATTATTATGAGGACTATTGAACAGATCATTTTGAAAAAAAGAGAGAAAAATGCATTTTTGTGCTCCCAGTGAGGTTACAAGACTGCGTTCAAGGATTCCAGGATTTAATTTGTCTATTCTCCATTATGCAGGACAGAGAATTAAAATGGCTAAAATGGCATTTCTCATTTCTAACAGGGGAACACAAAATGAGGGACATAAATAAGAGGAACAATCTGATGTATCTAAAACAATACAATATCTGGAATTAGGGGGTAGTGCAAACCTGTGTGTGTGTGTGTGTGTGTGTGTGTGTGTGTGTGTGTGTGTGTGTGTGTGAGAGAGAGAGAGAGAGAGAGAGAGAGAGAGAGAGAGAGAGAGAGAGAGAGAGAGAGAGAGAGAGAGAGAGAGAGAGAGAGAAAACAGAAATCCTTTAAGCCTGAAAGTGCACTAAAAGCCCAGGATGGAGCACAATTCACCAAATATATCTGCTAATATGTTTTAGTAACATTTTCTTGTTTTTATAGTTGGAGTATTTGAGTACAGTTGGTGTTTTTGTCCCTTCTCTTTTTTCTTTTATTTTTTCAGTTTTCATTTAATACAAATTTTAAGATTTATAATGGATGTGTGGAACTAACTATATGTTTTATAACTAAATGAATAACGTTAATAAGATGCTAAAACAGAACAAACTATGCTCACCATCTGGGCAAATTAATTACAAACCTCTCTGACCTGGCGACTGGTGCATTCCATAATTTATTTGAACAATAAATGTTTAATAATGAGCGAGTTTTATTGAGGTGATAAAAAGAAAAGCGACCCAACCACATGTGGCGCGCATTGATACAGCTGTTATGCGTCCTACAGACGTCATTTCCGTCCATCTTGACAGTCTGTTGTCTGCAGGCATTTTCTGTTTTCACTTCTTACGACAGTGATTTTTACACTATTATTTAGCCGTCGCGACGCGCCTTCGACGTCGGATTTTCAGCTGTTCCATCGCATCGCAATGCCTGGTTTTTCTGACAGAGATCGGGGCAGAGATAGAGGGTAGGTCGCTGTTTCTGGACGGGAGGCCGCTAGCTTGCTCGCTAACTGCTTCCGCGTTTGCGCGCAAGCTAGCGGTGAGTTTTATCCCGCTAATGTCGCAGGATTAGAATATTTTTGTTGTTCCTATGTTGGAATGTTTAGGTTAGGGTTAGGGTTGGGGGGTTAGGGTTAGGGTTGGGGGCGAACCGTGTCTGCGTTGATGTTTGAGCGCTCTTCTTAGTTTTTGTCTGTTAGATAAAATGGCAGCTAACTCTCGCCTTGTGTGTGACGTAATGGTCTGTTATCAAGCAGCCGGTGGAAAACAGACCCCCCACCGGGGCAGTTACCCCTGCAGTTACCCCATCGGTGCAGTTACCCCATCACAAAGTTACTCCAGCAGTTACCCCATCGGTGCAGTTACCCCATCATAAAGTTACTCCAGCAGTTACCCCACCGGGGCAGTTACCCCATCATAAAGTTACTCCAGCAGTTACCCCACCGGGGCAGTTACCCCATCATACAGTTACTCCAGCAGTTACCCCACCGGGGCAGTTACCCCTGCAGTTACCCCATCATACAGTTACTCCAGCAGTTACCCCATCGGTGCAGTTACCCCATCGGTGCAGTTACCCCATCATAAAGTTACTCCAGCAGTTACCCCATCGGTGCAGTTACCCCATCATAAAGTTACTCCAGCAGTTACCCCACCGGGGCAGTTACCCCATCATACAGTTACCCCTGCAGTTACCCCAGCAGGCCTTGAACAACACCGGCAACCTTTTCCAGCAGACCCACAGCCTGTTGCAGTGCCTTTGAGCCAGGCAGCAGCTGGCTCAGGGTGCAGTGGGGCAGGTGTGTGGGGCATCTCCTGCTGGGCACTGGGCAACATCTGCTTCCTCTCCCTTCAGGTATGGAGGACCTCCTCGATTTGGAGGAGGGGGCAACAAGAGCGGAGCCCCTCCAGGAAAGTTCGGCAACCCTGGAGAGAGGCTGCGGAAGAAGCACTGGAACCTGAGCGAGCTCCCCAAGTTCCAGAAGAACTTCTACCAGGAGCACCCCGACACCAGCCGCAGGCCCCCCGTAAGGGCACTTCCCATCCTGACGGGGCATTTGACTCTGGGCTGTATCCCATAATAATACGGCACCATCGTTTTAGTTCAGGGTTGGTGGTTCAGGTTTTTAAGGGAGGGCAGATCCACCACAGCAACGAAGGGGTTTGGTTTTAATCCCAACATGAGGGTGACCTTTGTTCCGGCCTTTGTTTTTCTATGACAGCAAGAGATCGAACAGTACCGGCGGAGCAAAGAGGTGACGGTCAAAGGCCGAGACTGTCCCAAGCCCATCCTGAAGTTCCACGAAGCTGCATTTCCAAGCAAGTTAGCGTCCCATCCCGTTCAGCCATCAGGAGCTGTCGAGCGCTAACCTTTGAACGTCCTCTTTAGGCTACGTCATGGAAGTTATTAGCAAGCAGAACTGGACTGACCCAACTCCCATCCAGTCTCAGGGGTGGCCCGTGGCTCTCGGTGGCAAAGACATGGTTGGCATCGCTCAAACGGGCTCTGGGAAGACGCTGGCCGTGAGTGGAGACGACTTTTATTGTCTTGTTGTGTTGAAGCGACCCGAACAGAACAACGAGCTGCAGTGTTGTCACTGTCCAGAGCAGATACGCCTCCATTCATTCCCTCCTTCTCCCTCCTTTAGTACCTGCTGCCCGCCATCGTCCACATTCAACACCAGCCGTTCCTGGAGCACGGAGATGGACCCATAGTGAGCACCTTTGTCTTGTGGTTATCTTGGGTTAGGTTAGCTTAGCTTGGGTTAGTTTAGGTTAGGGTGACCATGCTCAAACGCCCACAGCTCATGGGGACGTCGGCTGCTTTTGGACTGGGCTCAGTGAGCCATTTTACACTGGTGAAACGTGCTAGTTTAGCTAGTTAGCTCCCAGTGAGGACGCCAATAACTTGTGTGGAACTGGAAGTGGCTCGGCGATGGATGCTAAGTTTCCGTTTCTGTTGCTCCCAAGTGTTTGGTGCTGGCTCCAACTCGAGAACTGGCTCAGCAGGTCCAGCAAGTGGCTGCGGAGTATGGCAGAGCTTCCCGTCTCAAAAGTACCTGCATCTATGGGGGGGCGCCTAAAGGGCCTCAGATCAGAGACCTTGAAAGGGGTACGGCTCGCCAGGGCGTGAGTAACGGAGCGCTGAGCCTCCTGGGTAAAGGACTGTGCTTCCTTTTCAGGCGTGGAGATCTGCATCGCTACTCCAGGGCGTCTCATCGACTTCCTGGAATGTGGTAAGACTAACCTGCGGCGTTGCACCTACCTGGTCCTGGACGAGGCGGACCGCATGCTCGACATGGGATTCGAACCCCAGATACGGAAGATAGTGGACCAAATCCGCGTAAGTCTCCTGTTAGGACACACACCACACGTCCATCCCAAAATATGTGGGACAGTCCAGGGTTTCTGTTCCGTGACCGTGGGAGGAGGACATGAGGTCTTCAGAAGGAGCGCAGGAACGTTCTGCTGGAGTCATGCTGAGTCCACGGAGACTTGGACGGGCTGCACACGGGCTCATGTCCTCTGTGGAGCGGAGGGACAAGGCAGGACGAGGGGGAGGGACAAGGCAGGGCGAGGGACAAAGCAGGACGAGGGACAGGGCAGGACGAGGGACAGGGCAGGACGAGGGACAGAGCAGGACGAGGGACAGGGCAGGACGAGGGACAGGAGGACGAGGGACAGGGCAGGACGAGGGACAAGGCAGGACGAGGGACAGAGCAGGACGAGGGACAGGCAGGACGAGGGACAGAGCAGGACGAGGGACAGAGCAGGACGAGGGACAGGGCAGGACGAGGGACAGGGCAGGACGAGGGACAGGGCAGGACGAGGGACAGAGCAGGACGAGGGACAGAGCAGGGGGGGGACGAGGACAGGGCAGGACGAGGGACAGGGCAGGACGAGGGACAGGAGGACGAGGGACAGAGCAGGACGAGGGACAGGGCAGGACGAGGGACAAGGCAGGACGAGGGACAGAGCAGGACGAGGGACAGAAGGAGGACGAGGGACAGGGCAGGACGAGGGACAGAGCAGGACGAGGGACAGAGCAGGACGAGGGACAGCAGGACGAGGGACAGGGCAGGACGAGGGACAGGGCAGGACGAGGGACAGAGCAGGACGAGGGACAGCAGGACGAGGGACAGGGCAGGACGAGGGACAGGGCAGGACGAGGGACAGAGCAGGACGAGGGACAGGGCAGGACGAGGGACAAGGCAGGACGAGGGACAGCAGGACGAGGGACAGGGCAGGACGAGGGACAGGGCAGGACGAGGGACCGCGTGGATTCAGAGTGTGGCGGACTTACTCTGTTGGCTCTGAAAGGCTGTGACCTTCAGATGGAAGAGGGGGGCTGGCTGACCCTGACTCAGATTAGCTGCTCCTGGTTTCTCCGTAGCTTTGGAACAGTTTTGAGGGAACCTTTCTCTGTTGCTCTTCATCAGCCGGACCGTCAGACTCTGATGTGGAGCGCCACCTGGCCCAAGGAAGTTCGCCAGCTGGCCGAGGATTTCCTGAAGGACTACGTCCAGATCAACATCGGTGCTCTGCAGCTCAGTGCCAACCACAACATCCTGCAGATCGTGGACGTGTGCAGTGACATGGAGAAGGAGGACAAGTGAGCACACACTCACACACACACACACACTCACAACACACACACGCACACACACACACACGCACACACAACACTCTCACACACGCACTCACACACACACTCTCTCACACACGCACTCACACACACGCACACACACCACACACACTCACACACACACTCTCTCACACACGCACTCACACACACACACACACACCACTCTCACACACACACTCACACACACGCACTCACACACACACGCACTCCCACCCACACGCACACTCCACACGCACTCAACACACCCACACACGCACTCACACACGCACACTCTCACACACGCACTCACACACGCACTCACACACACACACACGCACACACACACACACTCTCACACACGCACACACACACACACACTCTCACACACACACACTCTCCCACACGCACACACACACACACTCCACACACGCACTCACACACACACACACACACACACACACACACACTCTCACACACACACACGCACACACACACACACTCTCACACCCACACACTCACACACACACACACACACACGCACACACACACACACACTCTCACACACGCACTCACACACACACTCTCTCACACACGCACTCACACACACACCACACACACACTCTCACACACGCACTCACACACGCACACACTCTCTCACACACGCACTCTCTCACACACGCACTCTCTCACACACGCACTCTCACACACTCACACACACACACACACACACACTCTCACACACGCACACACTCTCACACGCACTCACACACACGCACACACACACCACACACACACACTCACACACACACTCTCTCACACACGCACTCACCACACACACACACACACTCTCACACACACACTCACACACACGCACTCTCACACACGCACTCACACACACGCACACACACACGCACTGACACACACGCACTCACACACACACTCTCTCACACACGCACTCACACACACACTCACACACACACACTCTCACACACGCACTCACACACGCACACACTCTCTCACACACGCACACTCTCTCACACACGCACTCTCTCACACACGCACTCTCACACACACACACTCTCACACACACACACACACACACACTCTCACACACGCACACACTCTCACACGCACTCACACACACGCACACACACACTCACACACACACACTCTCACACCACGCACACACACACACACACACACACTCTCACACACGCACCACACACACACTCTCTCTCACACTCTCTCACACACTCTCACACAGCACACACACACACACACACTCTCACCACACACACACACTCTCACACACGCACTCTCTCACACACGCACTCTCACACACACACTCTCACACACCACACACACACACTCTCACACACACACTCTCACACACACACTCTCACACACACACACACGCACTCTCACACACGCACACACGCACACACACACCTAAAAGTGTCGGATTCGTTTTCTTACATATGGAATCTGGACGTTATTCCCACAGGTTGATCCGTTTGCTGGAGGAAATAATGAGTGAAAAGGAAAACAAGACCATCATTTTCGTGGAGACCAAGAGACGCTGTGACGAGCTGACCAGGAGGATGAGGAGAGACGGGTACGTGTCTCCCGCTCATAAACGCGGGGTTTGCTGCCCCCTGGTGTCCGTTTCTATTCCCATCACCCCGAGCCCAGGAGCTGTGGAGGAGGTCAACCCTCGTGGTCAGCGGCAGCTTTGGGTTCTGGTCTGGTAAATTCTAACTGGTCTGTTCCAGGTGGCCAGCAATGGGAATCCATGGAGACAAGAGCCAGCAGGAACGGGACTGGGTCCTGAATGGTGAGACAGAAAAGGAGCCTGTGATGCTGCTGCCACCGTTGCTGCTCTCTAGGTTCTGATGCCAGTAGAACCGAGGATGCTGGCTGATGTTTGCTTTGTCGCCTTCCAGAGTTCCGATACGGCAAAGCTCCGATCCTCATCGCTACAGACGTGGCCTCGCGTGGATTAGGTCAGTACCGCGTTAACGGCTCCAGACGGTTGCCAGTGTTGAAAATCTTTTAAAGAAAGTGCTTTTGCTTTCTTTAACATTTACCTATGCATTTTCTGAGTTTTTCTCACCTTAAGGTGGAGTCTTTGTGGCAGGCGCTAGGCATGACAGTCCCAGGCCTGGAGAGGGAGAAGGATGACATGTGCTCAACTGGCGTGCCACCCAGTGAGCCTAGAGAGGTGAAAGCTCTCGTGTGCCAGTGATGCTCAAAAGGCTGAGTGGCTAAGCCTTTATTTAGGAGATGCTGTTGAAACATACTCACATCTGTTCTCTGTCCATGGATCTCACCTGACCAAATGGCATCCAGCTGCTTCCAACTCAAACCTCCAAACCAGTTCAGCTTCCTTCTGCACGCTGTCGCGTTAGCTAGGGCTACGTTCAGTCGCTGGTTTGAGATTTGGAACAATTGTCTCGTTGGGGAGCTTGTGAATCTGTCTAAACCTCAAGTTCTTTTCTTTTGCCCACTAAAGTGCTGGATTTCTAAATGGAGAGAGCAGGTTGAAATTTTTGACTTTCTTGGGGAAATTGATGAGACCTGGCACATGTCGTTAGGGGCGTAGTGGAATCGTAGCGAGACGAGAGCGAGACAGGTTAAAGCAAAGTTCCTCCCTTGCCTGTGTTTTATAGTCATGTCAAGACCTGCCAAGGAGAGACATTTTCTCAAGTGAACACTGGCTTCAGGAAGAGCTTGCCTTGATGAAACTGATGAAAATGGTGGGAGAATTGTTCCGTCTGAGGGATCCGACATGGTTCAGTACTCTGGCCCTTCACATTTTGGGCCTCGATAAAATTATCACCATATCTTTGTCTTGGCAAGACATGCAGTGTGGCCTTTAGAGAAAGCCTCTTTGGTGAATGTGCTGGCTAAAACCACACCAGTGGAAGGTCTTATTGGCCCCAGGAGGCCCCAGTGCATATTCTGGCCCAGCTGCGTACAAGTTCCTGGATGTCACTTGACAATTTGTGGGGGATTTCACTGCGTTGGGAAAGGACTAGTGAATGCATACTCCTTTATGGTAAGGCTCAAACACGTCCTTGTCTCCCGTGGACATCAAAGGGGAGAGCGAAGGTCTGTTGGAACATTTTGATTCTGGAACGTGAGGGGAGTGTGCATCGTTTCTCTCTTCCCACAGTAGTATTCCCATGGAGTAGATGTGAATGATGCTGCTGTTTAAACCCGCTTCCTCCGCAGCCTCATGGTCTTCTCCCACAGCCTTTCCAGCTGCTAACTCTTCTCCTTTGATCTGGCTGTTGTGGTGTGCAAAATCCTGTGTGGCCTCCATGTTTTGTTTTGCCACACTGCAACACTTTCACAGATGTGGAGGATGTGAAATTTGTCATCAATTATGACTACCCTAACTCCTCCGAGGACTATATCCATCGCATTGGACGCACAGCCCGAAGTCAAAAAACGGGCACCGCTTACACCTTCTTCACCCCCAATAACATGAAACAAGCCGGCGACCTGATCTCTGTGCTCCGGGAGGCCAACCAGGCCATAAACCCCAAGCTGATGCAGATGGCCGAGGACAGAGGAGGTGAGACCCAGGCCTGTCCTGACGGGGGACCCGGACCCTGACCCTGACCCTGACCCTAGGCTGGTGTGTCCAATAACTGCCTCTGTCTGTCTCCATGTCATCCAGGTCGTGGAAGGGGGGGGAGAGGTGGCTTCAAGGATGATCGCCGTGATAGGTATTCTGGGGGTGCGAGGAGCGGCTATGGTGGCTACAGGGACAGGGACAATGATAGGGGATTTGGTGGGGGGCCAAAAGGTGGCTTTGGTGGCATTAAGGTCCAGAATGGTGTTGGCTGTGGAGGTAATGGTGGTAACCCTGGTGGTGGTTATGGGAACAACAGCTATAGCAGCAGTAATGGACAGGGACATTTCGGAGCTTCGGCGAATCAGGTGGGTGCCTTTGGGAACCAGAGCTTCCAGGGCCCCCCCCAGTTTGGGGGCATGCAGAGGTCCGCCCAAAATGGGATGAATCATCCAGCGTTCCCATTCGCCTCTCAGCCGCCGCCGCCGCCACAGCAGGGCCAGCAGCCACCAACCCCTCCCCCGATGGTCCCCTATCCCATGCCACCACCCTTTCCACAGTAGATATTAACTCCGCATGTGGAACTGACCTGGGTTTGTTGAGCCTTGAAACCTTTCTGTATGATTATTGTTAATTACAGATGTTATCCTTTGTACTCGTGCTCGTTAACTTTTTTTTGACTTTTTTGCTTGCAGCAGGGTTAGTTTTAATATTGAGCCCAGGCCATTGAGTTAAGGCGGCGGACGCGTGTCCTCCATACGTCTCCCATAGAGCAGCTTTGGTAGCTGCACGTTTCCTCCACATTCCTCAGTTATTTATTCCTCCTAGATTTAGGCCGTGGGTTTGTGCTCTGTTTAAAGTGATGTGATGAGATGATATAAGTGTGTCATCCTTTCAAATAAAAACAATAAAATGGGATCACTGCTGTGTTGGATGTGTGAGTGCCTGTAAGCAGTTCCATGGCGTGAACGTTGCCGTGCCAACCGTATCGCATCACAAATGACTTCATTCTAATCAGAAGCCAAATCTTTTAAAAGCTGAAGCAGTCAAACCACTTGTAGAGTTTCTTTTTCATGTGCAAACAATCCTTCCACACGTTGAGCGGACACCAAAGATTTAATGTATAATGTTATATAATATATATAATGTTCATTTCTTTGAACACCTGGTGAGAAATGAGTTGCATGAATTAGAGGGAACATAAAGAGTCGGGTCAAAGCAGAGCTGCATGTGATTGCTCCATTAAGACATTTTAGAATAATTAAGCTTCTATCCCTGAGTACAGTTACATGTGTACTATATTTTATAAGACATTTTTTAAACCAAAGTAGTATAATCTGATAAGTCCCCGGAGCACAGTGGTCCCGTTTGGACCTTTATCGGGGTCTAATTCTAATATAATATTCTAAAGCGAACCCAAGCTTATTTAGCTTTTTAACAATATGCTGAGCTGGCGGGTTCTCGTCACGGGGTCGTGTGAAAATCCCCCGGATGTAAATGTTCTACTTCCGGTTCGTGTCACAAATCGAGCAGCGAATTCGAATTTCATGACCTTATAGCGATATCGTGTAGGTAAAGTTTTAACACACAGAATCTTCATGTTTGATTTCGTAGTTGCGTAATGTTGATGAGAAATAAACAGAAAATGAGTTGATGATTAATCACGTGGGTTCCTTCTGTAATTAGTAGTTGGTTTTTAATCGGAGCCCTCTGGTCCAGTTTGTGAAAATGTTTCCACGCTGCGCCATTAACTACATCTGTCCGTCTGTGTGGAGGCGTCGGTACCTCCCAGAACTGGTTCTGATTCTGCAGCGACCCAGACGCTGCTGCAGTTCCGCACCACAGAACCTGGGTCAGGTCGAACCTCTGTTGCAGCTCTGTGTGGATAGCTACTACATATCACCGGGTCAGACTAACATGGAACTGTTTCAGCACGGGCTGAGCTGCAGCTATGGACCTCTGGGCATGGGCTTGAGGAGGAACCTGTTGGATCAGTGGTGGCGCTCCCTCACCACATCCTCGGATCAGGTGTTTGGAATAAAGACTCTAAACTGCAGCCAGAACCCTCCCCTCGGTGGAGCAGGTCCGCTCGGGATGGTTGACTTGGATAATGTGGCTCAAATATTAGGACGCAAAGAACTAAGCAGGGAAGAGCTCATCCAGCAGGTCCAGGAGCTCCTGCAGAGGTCCCCGTTCATGAGAACCAGCTTCTTTCAAGGTAAAGTGCCTAACCCTCCTAACCTTAACCCTGCTAACCTTAACCCTGCTAACCTTAACCCTACTAACCCTAACCCTGACCGTACTAACCCTAACCCTACTAACCCCGACCCACCCTACTAACCCTCCTAACCCTAACCCTGCTAACCCTAACCCTGACCGTACTAACCCTAACCCTACTAACCCCGACCCACCCTACTAACCCTCCTAACCCTAACCCTGCTAACCCTAACCCTGACCCTACTAACCCTAACCACCCTACTAACCCTAACCCTGCTAACCCTGACCCTTCTAACCCTAACCCACCCTACTAACCCTAACCCTACTAACCATAACCCTCCTAACCCTAACCCTACTAACCCTGACCCTATTAACCCTAACCCACCCTACTAACCCTGACCCGACTAACCCTAACCCTACTAACCCTGACCCTATTAACCCTAACCCACCCTACTAACCCTCCTAACCCTAACCCTGACACTACTAACCCTGACCCTGACCCTTCTAACCCTAACCCTAACCATACTACCCTAACCATACTAACCCCAACCCTAACCCACCCTCCTAACCCTAACCCTACTGACCCTACTAACCCTAACCCACCCTACTACCCTAACCCTACTAACCCTGACCCTCCTAACCCTAACCCACCCTACTAACCCTCCTAACCCTAACCCTGACCCTCCTAACCCTAACCCACCCTACTAACCCTCCTAACCCTACTAACTCTGACCCTCCTAACCCTAACCCCCCTACTAACCCTCCTAACCCTCCTAACCCTAACCCTCCTAACCCTAACCCACCCTACTAACCCTCCTAACCCTGACCCTCCTAACCCTAACCCACCCTACTAACCCTCCTAACCCTAACCCTCCTAACCCTACTAACCCTGACCCTCCTAACCCTAACCCACCCTACTACCCTCCTAACCCTGACCCTACTAACCCTAACCCACCCTACTAACCCTAACCCTACTAACCCTGACCCTACTAACCCTAACCCACCCTACTACCCTCCTAACCCTAACCCTCTCCGAGCTAAAGCAACAGTGGGACTTGTTTCCAGGTGCCTTGGACCAGTTTGAGCCATCACTAGCACTGGTGAACAGAAGGTTACCATTTGGACTGGCTGAGACTGGGCTCTGCTTCCAGCCCCCAGGAAGCTCTGGTTGGTGAGGTTAGATTGAATTCATCCAGGCTGGAGTTGCTGGTACAAACGCCATTGTAGCCATTTCTTAAGTGTTTATGGGGTCGTGTATTTTAGGCAGGTTTAATCTGTTCGTGTAGTTTAAAAAGTCTTTCAAACTCTCCATGAATTATGTAGAGGAATGACTGTAGTTTGTTTCCTCTTGTTCTCAGTCCAGGCGAGGCCACCCTTACATCGCTGGTGTGGTTCTGTTCCCCTCGTACCTCGGGCCAGTGGCTGGATCACTGGACCCGCCAGAGATTAAAGTGGTGGAGGAACGTGGGTATTTGAGGTTCCGTCCGGAGTTTGTGGCGACGCACCCACAATCATCACCTCAGTCTTTCCAGATTCTTTGTGCTCCGTTTAAATGTGATTATTCCTTTACAGTTTGCACTGTCTCCATCAAACTTCAGCAGCAGAGAGCTCCCAGAGGAGGAAACGGAGGCGCCGGTGTCGCGTGGCCTCAGCATCTTCTACAGGTTTCCGTGGGGACAGAAGCCCATCGAGACGCTGTCACTCAGGGGAAACGCTGAGCTCCTGCACGTGCACAAAGGTTCCAAAGTTCAGGTCAGCTGGCGACAGCTACTTCTGCTTCTACATGTTTTACAGAACCTGGGAGGGTTTAACGATCATTAATCGTCCGTTTGTTCTAGGGCAGAGACGGTCGCAAGACTGTCCCCCATGTTGTGACTGTGACCGGTAAAGTGGACCTCGGAATGATGGCGTTCCTGTCCGATTCCCTCCAGCAGCTCAGTAAAGTCGGCAACAGCAAACACAGGCTT
Source organism: Takifugu flavidus (assembly GCF_003711565.1). Lineage (NCBI taxonomy): Eukaryota > Metazoa > Chordata > Actinopteri > Tetraodontiformes > Tetraodontidae > Takifugu > Takifugu flavidus. The sequence goes on from NC_079525.1 coordinate 15,336,563, forward strand.
CAGCAGAGAAAGGTGAGGAGCTGTGTAGCCAGTGTCACCCTGCGCCCTAGCTCCTAACTATGCACCCTGCCTCCTAGCTCGGCCCCCTAACCCTGCGCCCTGCCTCCTAACTCTGCGCCCTAGCTCCTAACTCTGCACCCTGCCTCCTAACTCTGTGCCCTAGCTCCTAACTCTGCACCCTGCCTCCTAGCTCGGCCCCCTAACCCTGCGCCCTAACTCCTAACTCTGCACACTGCCTCCTAACCCTGCGCCCTAACTCCTAACTCTGCACCTGCCTCCTAACCCTGCGCCCTAACTCCTGACTCTGCACCCTGCCTCCTAACCCTGCGCCCTAGCTCCTAACTAGGCACCCTGCCTCCTAGCTCGGCCCCCGCCCCCTAACCCTGCGCCCTAGCTCCTAACTCTGCACCCTGCCTCCTAACTCTGTGCCCTAGCTCCTAACTCTGCACCCTGCCTCCTAACCCTGCGCCCTAGCTCCTAACTAGGCACCCTGCCTCCTAACTCTGTGCCCTAGCTCCTAACTAGGCACCCTGCCTCCTAGCTCTGTGCCCTAACTCCTGACTCTGCACCCTGCCTCCTAACCCTGTGCCCTAACTCCTAACCCTGCGCCCTAACTCCTAACCCTGCGCCCTGCCTCCTAACCTGCGCCCTGCCTCCTAACGCTGCGCCCTGCCTCCTAACCTGCGCCCTGCCTCCTAACTCTGCACCCTGCCTCCTAACCCTGCGCCCTGCCTCCTAACGCTGCGCCCTAACTCCTAACTCTGCACACTGCCTCCTAACCCTGCGCCCTGCCTCCTAACCCTGCACCCTGCCTCCTAACCCTGCGCCCTGCCTCCTAACTCTGTGCCCTAACTCCTAACCCTGCACACTGCCTCCTAACTCTGCACCCTGCCTCCTAACTCCTGACTAGGCGCCCTGCCTCCTAACTCAGCACCCTAGCTCCTAACTCCTAACTCTGCACCCTGCCTCCTAACTCTGCACCCTGCCCCCTAACCCTAACCCTCACTGGCAGTTCCATCTTGAGCCTCTCTCTGTCCTCATATGTTAATTGTCCCTCCTCTGGACATGTCCAAACCACCGGAACATCTAACCGGTGCTGTCCCTCTGATGGTCCAATCCCTACTAGTTACTCCTAAAGAACCTCAACCTCTTCATCTCAGGATCCGACCCTGCCTTTGGAGCAGAACCCTGTCCCCACTGTCCTACGCTCTCCACCCCCATCACGTCCCAACCAACCCGTCACTGATAGTTTACTCATGATAAACTAGTTCTGGGCCATTTGTTATTTCAGGTTCTGAAATTACATCCAGCATTGGCGCCGGTCAAAGTGGCTTTAGAGCTCGGCCGAGGAGCCACGGCAGAACTGAGGCAGGTGAGACAAACACGCTTGGACTTTAACAGAACTTTAGTGTTGCATCACCAGTCAATGATGGGATGTTGCTCCGTCTGTAGCTGTGTGAAGGACTGATGCAGGAGCTGAAGGAGGCCGGAGTGTGTGTGTGGCCGGGACATCTGAAGACTCAAGCGGCACCGTTGGAGCAGATGATGGCGAAGTAACGGGAACTTTAGTGTTGTGGCAGAAGCACACGCACGTGTGGTCATGGAGGCGCTGACTGATGCCTGTGTTTCAGGTACGATGAGATGGGGGTGCTCTTCACCGTGGTGGCCAGTGACAGCACCCTGGAGAACGGGCTGCTGCAGGTGCGCAGTCGGGACACCACCATCAAAGAGACCGTGCACGTCTCGGAGACCACAAGCTACATCTGCAGACACATTTCTGCTGCCCACAGTCTCTGAACCAGGACTGGGATGGGCCACTGGACCAGGACTGGGATGGGCCACTGGACCAGGACTGGGATGGGCCACTGAACCAGGAACCACTGAACCAGGACTGGGATGGGCCACTGGACCAGGACTGGGATGGGCCACTGGACCAGGACTGGGATGGGCCACTGGACCAGGAACCACTGGACCAGGACTGGGATGGGCCACTGGACCAGGACTGGGATGGGCCACTGGACCAGGACTGGGATGGGCCACTTGTTAAGAGCAGTTTAAGGTTATTTCATGGCTGTTGAACAACTGTTCTTTACACCAGCTTTTTCATCTACACATAACACACATATATATACATATACATATATATATATACATATACATATATACATATACACATATATATGGTGTGAGTTTCCTGCAACTGTCAGAGGTCATTTCTTAGCGGTGGCTATTGTATTCTTACATTTCCTCACAGAGCCCAAAACATGTCGCCATGTTATTAAAGACGGTGTTTAACGAGGATGCAGGGAGCTGCTGTGTCGGCCTTGTTTCCTGGAACCATCCTGGTGCCTTTCAAAAAACAAATGATTGCATGTTGCTTCCACTGTCAATTTAATCCACTGCAAATTAATAGAATAGGTGAGAATGTTGTTAGATAAGTTCTGTACTAGTGCGTCGCCTGCATCTCGCGCTGCAGCGATTCATGCAAAGGAGCCCGACCAGGCTGTGCATGCACCTTCACTTCTGCAACATTTGTGGGTTAAACATCCAGGCTGCTGTGGTGTTTGCACACGTGCACTGTCCAACAGCAACATCATCTACAGGCAACATCATCCAAGCCACAGGTGGGGCGTCAACATCTGCATTAGCATGAAGAAGCAGCAGTGTTTGCTGGGCCTCCCTCTAGAAAGGTGTCTAATAAACTGTTGGACCGGGTTTAGATTGTTCCCCACAGGCTGCAGCTCTGCTCAGGAATATTCAGTGGCTCCTCTTTAGCTGCTAAATCTCCGTCTGGATAAATTAAAACACCTTAAACGCGTGGTTCGGTTCGGTTCGGTGTATTTGCTTCTTTTGCCGGATCCATTTTTCCACTCTTGGATCCACTTCATGTTTCAATCACAGCGGCGACATTGAAGGAATCGTCGCTTGACAAGAAGACGAAGAAGAATCCTAATCTCGCGAGACCGAGACGTGATTTCGGTGCTCCCCGGTCATTGGATCACGAGCCCCCCTCATCGAGCATGTCCGGTCCGCTCAGCTGCTAGCATCAAGACATGGCCACGGACAAGCAAAACGAAGTTAAAGTTTCTCCATTGGGGGAAAAGAAAGAAAATTCATCCGATGGAGGACTAGGATTGGAAAGTATCCTTTACAGGACTGAGCGCGGGGACGAGATCTGTTCTGTTTCGTAGGATTTCGGGCAGAAGCTAACGTTAGCTCGCTGGCTAATGCGGCGTAAGGCTACGTGTCAATGGAGTGGGCTCATGGGTTCGAATTCCTATCTCTTAGATGTAGGTTTTTCCAAGTTAAAAGACGGTGAATCAGTGGGAAATGTGTGACACGGTAATTGACTGTAAAGATTTGTTAAACTTGCAATGTTTAAACGTGCACGCACACTCGCACGGACGCTGTTTTAACTTAACATTTGGCAGTTTTGCAAATCATCAAGGAGTCGCAGCAGCAGCACGGCCTCCGACACGGGGACTACCAGAGGTACAGGTGGGTACAGCCCGACCCGCAGCCCGACCCCCAGCCCGACCCCAGCCTGACCCCCAGCCCGACCCCCAGCCCGACCCACAGCCTGACCCCAGCCCGACCCCAGCCTGACCCCCAGCCCGACCCACAGCCCGACCCCAGCCCGACCGCAGCCCGACCCCAGCCTGACCCCCAGCCCGACCCCCAGCCGACCCCCAGCCCGACCCGCAGCCCGACCCGCAGCCTGACCCCAGCCCGACCCCCAGCCCGACCCGCAGCCTGACCCCCAGCCCGACCCCAGCCCGACCCACAGCCCGACCCGCAGCCTGACCCCAGCCCGACCCCAGCCCGACCCGCAGCCTGACCCCCAGCCCGACCCCAGCCCGACCCACAGCCCGACCCACAGCCCGACCCCCAGCCCGACCCCAGCCTGACCCCCAGCCCGACCCGCAGCCTGACCCCAGCCCGACCCCAGCCCGACCCCAGCCCGACCCCAGCCCGACCCACAGCCCGACCCACAGCCCGACCCCCAGCCGACCCCAGCCTGACCCCCAGCCCGACCCCAGCCTGACCCCCAGCCTGACCCGCAGCCCGACCCCAGCCTGACCCCCAGCCCGACCCCAGCCCGACCCCAGCCTGACCCCCAGCCTGACCCGCAGCCCGACCCGCAGCCTGACCCCAGCCCGACCCCAGCCTGACCCGCAGCCTGACCCCCAGCCCGACCCCAGCCCGACCCACAGCCCGACCCCCAGCCCGACCCCAGCCTGACCCCCAGCCCGACCCCAGCCTGACCCGCAGCCCGACCCCAGCCTGACCCCCAGCCCGACCCCAGCCTGACCCCCAGCCCGACCCACAGCCTGACCCCAGCCTGACCCCCAGCCCGACCCACAGCCTGACCCCAGCCTGACCCCCAGCCCGACCCCAGCCTGACCCCAGCCTGACCTGCAGCCCCGTCTGGATGGAGCTGACCGCACACGAGACGGTCTCATCCCACACATTTCTTTCTTTGAGGCTCACGGTAGAAGCGGATTATTCCCGTGTCCGTTGAGGGTTTAATTCCCACCGTATGGTAGCAGATGTGGGAGGATTCCTGTCACAGTTTGGCCCCGAGTTTACATGTTGAAACAGCAGTTTTCAGTATTTTACCTTATTTTGAACACAGATGTATAAATGTAAATCATAAGTTCTTAACACTTACCTGCAGGTAGGTGTTAAGAACCAGCTTTGTCCTGTCAGTCACTCACTTTGCTCATGTTTTATCATTAATCTAACCTGGACCCTGCACGAACCCTGGAGCTGTTAGACGTCACAGGAAGGAAGTCCTTCCATCTCGCCAGTGATGGGGATGATTAACCTAAAGATTGGGGTTTATCTCTCCGTATCCAGGGGCTACTGCTCGCGCCGCCTGCGCCGCCTACGGAAGACCCTCGGCTTTAAGATGGGCAACCGACACAAGTTCATCGGGAAAAAGATAACCGCCGAGATGCTGTCGGACAGCAGGTGAGGGGCAAATCTGGTCGCCGGGGCAAATCTGGTCGCCGGGGCAGAATTGGCTGATCGAGTCCGACAGTTTGGTGTTTTCATGATGCTGCTTTTGAGGTTTTTGAAATGATCCCTGTTAAACCTGAGGACGGCTGTCCTGGATGGCTGGTGGTGACCCAGTTCCTTCTCTGTAGGTACTTGTTGATGGTTCTGATGGAGGCGGAGCGTGCTTGGAGCTACGCCATGCAGCTCAAGCAGGAGGCCAACACGGAGCCACGCAAGCGCTTCCATCTGCTGTCACGACTCCGCAAGGCTGCCAAGCACAGCGAGAAGCTGGAGAAGCTGTGCGAGAGCCCTCGTGTGGACGCCAAGACCAAACTGGAGGCACAGGTCGGCTGATGTGCATCCGCTGGCTTGAATCTGCCTCTTTTGTGCGTTTCTGCTGGACTTTGTCTGTAAATCGGTCACAGGAGACGTTTGTGTTTGTTCCGATGTGCCCTGATGGTCCAGACGGCAGATGTTTCTCCATCCTTCTCTTGTATCTCTGCTATAAACACCCCCCAGGGTGGAAAGACTGCTCACCAACCTGGTGAACCCAGCCTGGTGAACCCAGCCTGGTGAACCAAGCCTGGTGAACTAAACCTGGTGAACCAACCCTGGTGAACTAAACCTGGTGAACCAAACCTGGTGAACCAAACCTGGTGAACACCAGGCTGGTGAACACCAGGCTGGTGAACCAACCCTGGTGAACTAAACCTGGTGAACCAAACTGGTGAACCAAGCCTGGTGAACCAAGCCTGGTGAACCCAACCTGGTGAACCAAGCCTGGTGAACCAAGCCTGGTGAACACCAACCTGGTGAACCCAACCTGGTGAACCCAACCTGGTGAACACCAGGCTGGTGAACCAACCTGGTGAACCAAGCCTGGTGAACACCAACCTGGTGAACACCACCCTGGTGAACCAACCCTGGTGAACCAAGCCTGGTGAACCAAACCTGGTGAACACCAACCTGGTGAACCAACCCTGGTGAACCAACCCTGGTGAACCAACCCTGGTGAACCAAACCTGGTGAACCAAACCTGGTGAACACCAGCCTGATGCCGCTGTTTTGTGTGTTTTAGGCGTATACGGCATATTTGACTGGGATGGTGGAGTTTGAATTGCAGGAGTGGAAACGAGCGATGGAGGCCTTCAACAAGTGCAAGTCAGTTTCAGCCTCTGCTTCTGGACCGGTGCCGACATGGCTGCTCTGAATTCATTCTTTTAAACGGGTTTGTTTCAGAACCATCTATGAGAAGCTGGCCAGTGCGTTCACCGAGGAGGTGGCAGTTCTGTACCGCCAGCGTGTTGAGGAAATATCCCCCAACATCCGCTACTGTGCCTACAACATCGGTGAGTAGCGCTGCAGGTTCACCACAGCCAAACCGGTCTGGGCCGGTCCGGCTGGTGCTGTATATATGGACCTGCTGCCGCCCCAGTATTACTGCGCCACCTCTCCGGGACTTTGTGATCAGGCACAGCTCAGACAGCTTTCCTTGCTAAGGGCCTTAGACGCGCTCGCCTGGCGCTCACGTGCGCTCGCCTGGTGCCCAGACGCACTCGCCTGGTGCCCAGACGCGCTCGCCTGGCGCTCACGTGCGCTCGCCTGGCGCTCACGTGCGCTCGCCTGGCGCTGACACGTTGTTTCCTTTCTCTGGGTTTTAGGGGACCAGAACGCCATCAATGACCTGATGCAGATGAGACTGACCGGAGGAGGAGGAGGAATGATGGCTGAGAAGCTCGAGGTGAACATTTATCAACGTTTACTCAGAAGTTCTGTGGTGCTTTCAGACATTAATCCCAGCAGAACCTCCCGCCGGTTCTTTGGGTCCTCTACCAGAGGCCCGGGAAGGAGAGGGTCTGCTGGAGCCACTCGGCTGTCAGGTGGACCCCTGGACATGTCAGGCAGGGGTTGGTGGCTCTTCTGCTGTCTGAGGTGTATCTGAGGACCTTTCCAAGGTCCACCCTCACAAACAGGCTGCTCCGTTGTGACCCCCTCTGACCTCTGACCCTCAAGGTCAGGAAACGCCTCAACAACCCTGTCAGGGAAAAGAAACCTGAAGGAGAGCTCCATCTGGCCTGGATGGGCAGATTAAGGCCACATACACAGAGAACATGTATTTGGTCTTTGCCGCTCCATCCTGGGTCCGGCTCCTGTGGTCTGGACCCACGGGGAGCCGGACCTGAGTGGGGCCCAGTCATGTGCCTCTTTGTGTTGGTCTGCAGATGTTTCAGGTCTTTGGGATTCTTTTTCTCACCAGGCTTTGATCACTCAAGCAAGAACCAAGCAGGCGGCCACGATGAGCGAGGTGGAGTGGCGAGGCCGAACCGTGCCGGTCAAGATCGACAAGGCCCGCGTCTTCCTGCTGGGTTTGGCCGACAACGAAGCTGCTGTGGCTCAGGTCAGGCCCACCACTGTTGCTCTTACCATGGGAGTGAGAGGATTCTAATACGGCCCTAAATGTAACCGCGGTCCATTAAGACCGAGAATGTTACTGCAGGAGTCGGGTCGTAGCCCCTCAGAACTCAGAACTGCCTGTTTTAAATGGGACAGTGCAGTTCCTGACCTGTTCCAGCAGAGGAGCTCTTCTCCTTATGTCCGCTCCTCAACAGGACGCTCTTCCACATGCACAAAGTCCTCATCACACCCAGCACACAGCTGCCACACCCACCAGAACCTGGGTCCGTGGCAGGCGGCCTGTCAGCGCCTGACTGCATTTCCATCATTGTCTACGTGTGGACCGCGCCCGTTGTTTGTCCTGCTGTGTTTGTCCTGCTGTGTTTGTCCTGCTGTGTTTGTCCTGCTGTGTCCCTCTGTGGGACGAACGTGTTCAGCCTCCACCTTCATTAGTGTTGGACACCTGAGAAGAGGCGTAAAATCTGGGCCGCTGGGTGTTGGAGATGTCAGTGGTCATTCTATAGGACGTCCTGAGCAGGAAGTGACCCTCTGGGACCTGGAGCGCGTGGTCCCAGTGGGAGCCATGGCTTTAATCGCTTCATCTCTTTATTTCTCTGGGACGTTGAACAGTGCAAACTGGTTGAGCTGGTGTGTGTAGGTGTTGCCAGGGTGTTGGTGGAGCTCTAAATCCTATTGGGAGGGTGCGTATTGGGCCGTGTGTGGGGCCCGTTGGGTCGGGCCGGCACTGAAACACCGGCTGGAGGATCTGGCTGGTTCTCCGGTCCAGAGGTGCTTGCAGCAGGTATCACGGGCTCTTCGTGTGCTGCAGTGTGACATCGGAGGCAAAGAATCCAGCCGTTCACCAACTCCCAGGGTGAAACTGACAGCTGATAGCGTGTGTGCTGGAATGCTCCAGAAGCCTGCTGTGTCACATACCTGAGCCGTCCGTCTCATCACCCCCCCCGGCGCTGTTTGGCCTTCCCAACAGACGACATCTTTTGTCTCGTATGAGTTGCTTCATTATTCAGTTGTAGTTGTGATTAGTGCTGATAATTATGAGGATTTTCCTGCTACGCTTGCTTTGCTCGTCCCTTCTCAACTTCCCAAGAAGCTTTAAAGTTGGCTGCTTCCCTCCTAATTGTGCTCCATGTTGAAGCTTTTAACTCTTTCAGTTCTTGTGCAACCGTCCCTAAAGTGCCGCTCCAGGGCATCTCCAGGGCCAGAGCCGGTCCAGGGCCCCGAGCTCTCGGGACACATCTACCTGGTGATGTTAGGGTTAGGGTTAGGGTCAGGGTTAGGGTTAGGGTTAGGGTTAGAGTTAGAGTTAGAGTTAGGGTTAGAGTTAGCCTGGAGAGGGAGAGGGTTAGGGTTAGGGTTAGGGTTAGGGTTAGGGTTAGGGTTAGGGTTAGGGTTAGAGTTAGAGTTAGGGTTAGAGTTAGGGTTAGAGTTAGCCTGGAGAGGGAGAGGGTTAGGGTTAGGGTTAGCCTGGAGATGGTTAGGGTCAGGGTTAGCCTGGAGAGGGTTAGGGTTAGGGTTAGCCTGGAGAGGGTTAGGGTTAGCCTGGAGAGGGTTAGGGTTAGCCTGGAGAGGGTTAGGGTTAGCCGGAGAGGGTTAGGGTTAGCCTGGAGATGGTTAGGGTCAGGGTTAGCCTGGAGAGGGTTAGGGTTAGGGTTAGCCTGGAGAGGGTTAGGGTGAGGGTTAGCCTGGAGAGGGAGAGGGTTAGGGTTAGCCTGGAGAGGGTTAGGGTGAGGGTTAGCCTGGAGAGGGTTAGGGTGAGGGTTAGCCTGGAGAGGGTTAGGGTTAGAGTTAGCCTGGAGAGGGAGAGGGTAGGGTTAGCCTGGAGAGGGTCAGGGTTAGCCTGGAGAGGGTTAGGGTTAGGGTTAGCCTGGAGAGGGTTAGGGTTAGGGTTAGCCTGGAGAGGGAGAGGGTGAGGGTTAGCCTGGAGAGGGTCAGGGTGAGGGTTAGCCTGGAGAGGGAGAGGGTTAGGGTGAGGGTTAGCCTGGAGAGGGTTAGGGTGAGGGTTAGCCTGGAGAGGGAGAGGGTTAGGGTGAGGGTTAGCCTGGAGAGGGTGAGGGTTAGCCTGGAGAGGGTTAGGGTGAGGGTCAGGGTTAGCCTGGAGAGGGAGAGGGTTAGCCTGGAGAGGGTTAGGGTGAGGGTCAGGGTTAGCCTGGAGAGGGAGAGGGTTAGGGTTAGCCTGGAGAGGGAGAGGGTTAGGGTTAGCTGGAGAGGGTTAGGGTTAGCCTGGAGAGGGAGAGGGTTAGGGTGAGGGTTAGCCTGGAGAGGGAGAGGGTTAGGGTGAGGGTTAGCCTGGAGAGGGTTAGGGTTAGGGTTAGCCTGGAGAGGGTTAGGGTTAGGGTTAGCCTGGAGAGGAGAGGGTTAGGGTGAGGGTTAGCCTGGAGAGGGAGAGGGTTAGGGTTAGGTTAGCCTGGAGAGGGAGAGGGTAGGGTTAGCCTGGAGAGGGAGAGGGTTAGGGTTAGGGTTAGGGTTAGCCTGGAGAGGGTTAGGGTTAGGGTTAGCCTGGAGAGGGTTAGGGTGAGGGTTAGCCTGGAGAGGGAGAGGGTTAGGGTTAGCCTGGAGAGGGAGAGGGTTAGGGTTAGGGTTAGGGTTAGCCTGGAGAGGTTAGGGTTAGGGTTAGCCTGGAGAGGGTTAGGGTGAGGTTAGCCTGGAGAGGGAGAGGGTTAGGGTTAGGGTTAGGGTTAGCCTGGAGAGGGTTAGGGTGAGGGTTAGCCTGGAGAGGGAGAGGGTTAGGGTTAGGGTTAGGGTTAGGTTAGGGTTAGCCTGGAGGGTTAGGGTTAGGGTTAGGGTTAGCCTGGAGAGGGAGAGGGTGAGGGTTAGCCTGGAGATGCTGTGAAATGGCTGCTCATTGGTGCAGCATCGCCTGAACACGCTGCAGCGTTCATGCCAGACCAGCAGTTGGCGCTGTCGGGGACTCACTGGGCCCCTGGCGAGCGTGGCACCGGCCTCCCCGCCGGGCCACGGTCCTCTGAAGCAGCATTAGCAACCCTAGCCCGTTAGCTTACGTGGGGTCGTGCTTACGTTGCTCAGCTCAAAGGGAAACAGGCGAGCGGGTTTTGATGTTGCAGCTTTGATGTGGCTGATGTTGGAAGGTGCCTTTCTGCAGGCTTCCAACGAGGACACCAAGGAGCATCTGTACGAGACCCTGATGGCGGAGTGCAGAGACACCATCCAGGCCGTCAGAGAGGAGCTCAAGAGTGAGGCGGTAAGAGTCCCACCAGCGGGTCCGAGTGCAGCGCTGCCGCGTCTTTGATCAAATCCGGGTCCCTGAACTCTGCTTGTTGTGTTCAGAAACAGCGAGAACGGAGCTCTGATCCTGAGAGTGGAAAGGTGTCCAACCTGCAGTACCTGCACAGGTGAGTTGGAGGTGTGAGGACCGTTGCTGCTGACCTGACGTGGATCGGAGGTCATTGTCCCATCGCTCTCTCCCAGTTACCTGACCTACATCAAACTGTGCACGCTGGTGAAGAGGAACGAGAGCATGGCTCACACCCTGCACGGGAAACTGAAGGAACCTGCAGCGGATGAGAACAAAAGAGGACCGAGACCTCAGGACCTGATCCGGCTCTATGACATCATCCTGCAGGTCGTCCTGAGCCCCTCGGTCATCATCTGCATCTGCTGGTGGCTCCTGCTCATCTTCTCATTTGTGTCTGCAGAGTCTGGCTGAACTCTCAACCCTGCAGGGTCTGGAGGACGACCACACTTTCCAGAAGGAGGTGTCCCTCAAGACTTTGGTCTACAAGGCCTATAGGTGAAGTCTCTTCAGGGCTAAATGTGGCGCCTTCTCGATGGGAATGGCTGATCTTTTATCTTCCTGGGTGTTTTCTTCAGATGTTTCTTCATAGCCCAGTCTTATGTGCTGGTGAAGAAGTGGAGCGAGGCTCTGGTGCTGTATGAAAGGGTGCTGAAATATGCCAAGGAGGTCCAGTCTAAAGCCAAGACCCTCAACAACAGCCTGAAGGTTGGTCACCACCTCTAGTGCTGCCAATGTTGGCAACGTTTTCTTTTCTTACTGGTCTTTTAGTCCTGTACATGACTGTAAGGTCAGGGTTAACCTTAACCTTAACCCTGACCCTGGTTAACCCTGACCCTGGGTAACCCTACCCCTAACCCTGGTTAACCCTGACCCTGGTTAACCCTAACCCTGGTTAACCTTAACCTTAACCCTAACCCTGGTTAACCCTGACCCTGGTTAACCCTGACCCTGGTTAACCCTGACCCTGGTTAACCATAACCCTAACCCTGGTTAACCCTAACCATGGTTAACCCTAACCCTGACCCTAACCCATGAGCTGAGGCCCTCTCTGGTCCTGCAGGATCTGCCTGACGTCCAGGAGCTGATTGCTGAGGTCAGTGCTGAGAAGTACTCCCTGCAGGCTGCAGCCATTCTAGGTGAGCGGCGTTCTGGCTCCTAACCCTAACCCTAACCCTCTGTCTGCTGCTCCTGCTCCTGCTCTGTGTAACCTCACCTTTGTGTCCAGACACCGGCGACGCCTCCGAGGCACCTTCTCAGCTGCAGGTGAACGACAGCACGGTAAGATGCAGCCACAGAAGAGGCTCAATTGTCCCGGGGGTTCTGATATCTCCGTCCACTCCGGAACGACGTAACCAGGGTTCATTCAGATTTTTCTGCTCCCTGCAGCCTCTGTGCAACCGCCTGGACACCTTTTGTCTGGACCCCACCCTCGTTGGGAAGAAGCCCAGCTTGGTGCCGTTCCCTCCTGAGTTCCAGCCCATCCCCTGCAAGCCTTTGTTCTTTGATCTGGCTCTGAACCACGTGGCCTTCCCACCTCTGGACGAGAAGGTGGAGCAGAAGGGCAAAGGTGGCCTCACTGGCTACATCAAGGGCATCTTTGGCTTTGGCAGCTAAAGCTCCGCCCCCTTTGGCAGCGAAAGCTCCGCCCCTCCCTGCTTGGCTTCAGTATGATTGGCTTTTACGTTTCTGAAGATGGAAGCACGTCCACCTTTGACATGAAATGAGCAGACGTACGAGTTCCTGATTCCACCCAAAGATCCTGTTGACGTTTCAGTGCAAGTTTCTTTCAGTTCTTGTTCTTCAAGGTGCAGTTTGTTGCAGAACCCAAATGTTGTGCTCATTAAATGTTTCAAAGACGTTCGCAGCTTCTTTAGTCACTATAGTGTCAGTACACGTCAAGGTGCACGCTCCCACATCCCTGGTACAGGAGCATCCAGCCGGCCCTTCGTGTCCACGTAAAATGAGCTCTGAAGGACGGTTGTGGTGTATAACCCCCCCCCCCTCACACACACACACACACAGATGGAATTTCAGTCATTCCACGAAGTAGATGGTTCCTGTTGGGTAGAAACCTGCCCAGCCGGAGGCGGAGCTCCCTCTGACCTAGCTCGTTTACTGCATATCAAAGGACATCAAAGGGGCCTCGTGGCTCCTCGCATGACGACGGCCCCTCAAAGGCTTTTGCTATTATTCTGCTACATTGGCATCATAAGTGCAGATTGAAAAGATATTTCACATCAACCTAAATTTCAACTATGATTTTATGAATGTAGTTGGCGCGTCCCGCCTCTGCCCTTTGTTGACCCCCCCCCCTCCTTTTTTTGTGTGTATGGAATTCCTTTTCTACACCTTGAAGTGAAGCAGGTGAAGGTGTGACCGCTACACCTGTCTGGGTGTGCTGGGATGAGTGTGTAGGATGCCTGAGCAGGGTGTGTGTGTGTCTAGGTCGGCATTGTGCATATGGAGTTTAGTTTCACTAATGAACAGGTGTGTCCCCGTGTGTGTGTGTGTGTGTGTGTGTGTGTGTGTGTGTGTGTGTGTGTGTGTGTGTGTGTGTGTGTGTGTGTGTGTGTGTGTACACACAGAGCATCTTTGTCAGCACCACACATGCTACAAATTGTTTGAATGTTTAAATATTCAGTCCACATACCGGCGCCGCCCCTTGTTTCCTGTCGGCTCAGCTGAAGGCGAGCTGGTGAAGATGGATCCTCTCGTATCTTCCACATATCTGTATTCAGGGTTAGGGGTTAGGTTAGGGTTTAGGGTTAGGGTTAGAGGGGTTAGGGTTAGAGTTAGGGGTTAGGTTAGGGTTAGAGGGGTTAGAGTTAGGGTTAGGGTTAGAGGGGTTAGGTTTAGAGTTAGGGTTAGAGGGTTTAGGGTTAGTTAGGGGTTAGGTTAGGGTCAGGTTTAGGGTTAGGGTCAGGTTTAGGGTTAGGTTAGGGTTAGGGTCAGGGTTTAGGGTTAGGTTAGGGGTTAGGGTCAGGTTTAGGGTTAGGGTTTAGGGTTAGGTTAGGGTTAGGGTCAGGTTTAGGGTCAGGGTTTAGGGTTAGGTTAGGGTCAGGGTTAGGTTTAGAGTTAGGGTTAGAGGGTTTAGGGTCAGTTTAGGGTTAGGGTCAGGGTTTAGGGTTAGGTTAGGGGTTAGGGTTAGAGTTTAGGGTTAGGTTAGGTTTAGGGCAGGGGTGGGCAAACATTTTGATTCGTGGGCCACAATGGGTTCTAACATTTGACAAAGGGGCCGGACCAGGAGCAGATGGATGGATGGAGTGCTTTGGTAACCTCACCTCATTGGAGAAAAAATACACATCTTGGGATATGGAGAAAACATGTGCTTTAATTTCAAATGAAAATGAAGAGAAGCATTACAACAAAATATCTGACTTTGGAATGAGTCTTAAAACACTTAAAATCAAATGAATAAAATGTGCCTTTTAAAAAAAATTAATAACCATTTCTATTTTAAAGCACTGAAAGTTCTGTTATCCTTCAGGATATCACCATCACTCTCCTCCTGACTGTCTTTTTTCTAGTGGGAAAACACCAGAATTGCAGTGAAAATTTAACATTAACAAGGTTTATTCATTTAATTTGTCAAGTTTGGCGGGCCGGATTAAAACGTTTAACGGGCCGCGTGTGGCCCCCGGGCCTTAGTTTGCCTATGCCTGGTTTAGGGTTAGGGTTAGGGTTAGTTTAGGGTTTAGGGTTAGGGTCAGGGTTTAGGGTTAGGGTTAGTTTAGGGTTTAGGGTTAGGGTTAGTTTAGGGTTAGGGTTTAGGTTTAGGGTTAGGGTTTAGGGTTAGGGTTAGTTTAGGGTTAGGGTTAGGGTTAGGGTTTAGGGTTAGGTTAGGGTTAGGGTCAGGGTTCTGCGAGGCCGGCGGGACTGGCCTGATGGAGACTGTTAGCATGCTGCTGACGGGAGGCGGCCAAGTGGCATTCCTCAACTTCTTCCACGACAGCGACGCCCCGACAGCAACTCTCAGCAACTTTTTCACAGCTCATGGAGCCTTTTGACATTTAAACATCTAAAACATTACATTTTCCTACTGAAGACAATTACCCAAACAAACTAACTGATATTAATAAGAATCGAATCATCAGTGCATCACAGCAAATGAAAGTGGAACATTTGAACATCCCAGAAATGAATATTTACAAGAATGAAGAAAGAATAAAGATGATGTGATGCACAGATCCGTTCATGTTTGCTTTCTGCTTTCTTGCTGAACTTCTGAGGAAATGTACAATTTTAGTTGCCAATAAGGAAAATTCAGCTGCTGGATATGAACGTTTCCACCAATCTTGAGTTTTCATCAGGAAGATGCAGACAGGGAGAGTGTGTCACAGGTGAAAGAGAAGAAGAATGCAAAAACAGGTCGGTCCAGTCCTGTGCTGGGTGGTGACCCGCCTGGGAGGGGTTGTCACTGTTGGGATGAGTGTGACTGTGGGACCGAGCTCAGAGGACGACGGAGCCGCAGCCTGAGCACAACACACAGGAGTACGAGGAAGATTCGTGGACCTCTTCTGGATCCACCAAGATGTTGAGCAAAAAAAGTGCCAAGGACTCTGGCAAGGGCAGCAAGTGAGTCTTCTTCCTCTGTGTGTGTGTGTGTGTGTGTGTGTGTGTTGTGTGTGTGTGTGTGGTGTGTGTGTGTGTGTGTGTTGTGTGTGTGAGAGAGAGAGAGACTATTTGGGCCATCTTCACACATGTCATGTTTCTTGCTCTCGTCCTCCGGCTCCCTGTGGATTACACTACACATGTACGACGGAACCTCCATTTTCTCACTTTCATTCTCACTTTTTCACAAGTCCAAGTTTGTGTGGCCCAGCCTAGAGGTCAGTGTAACAGTCTAGAGGTCAGTGTGACAGTCTATAGGTCAGTGTAACAGTCTAGAGGTCGGTGTGACAGTCTAGAGGTCAGTGTAACAGTCTAGAGGTCAGTGTAACAGCCTAGAAGTCAGTGAGACAGCCTAGAGGTCGGTGTGACAGCCTAGAGGTCGGTGTAACAGCCTAGAGGTCAGTGTAACAGCCTAGAGGTCGGTGTGACAGCCTAGAGGTCGGTGTGACAGCCTAGAGGTCGGTGTGACAGCCTAGAGTCGGTGTGACAGCCTAGAGGTCAGTGTGACAGCCTAGAGGTCGGTGTGACAGCCTAGAGGTCAGTGTAACAGCCTAGAGGTCGGTGTGACAGCCTAGAGGTCGGTGTGACAGTCTAGAGGTCGGTGTAACAGCCTAGAGGTCGGTGTGACAGCCTAGAGGTGTCGGTGTGACAGCTCTAGAGGTCAGGTGTAACACGCCTCCTAGTCGAGGTCGGTGTAGTCGCAGCCTAGAGGTCGGTGTGACAGTCTAGAGGTCAGTGTGACAGCCTAGAGGTCGGTGTGACAGCCTAGAGGTCGGTGTAACAGCCTAGAGGTCGGTGTAACAACCTAGAAGTTGCTGTCGGCTCTCGAGGAAAATCCTTTCTGGATTTAGTTTGCTTGAAAAGGATCCTGGATCTTGGTTTTGATGCCCGGTATGTGGGATGTCTCTGGTTTCTGTCCTGTTGGTTTAGATTCATGGTTGGAGTCGGCAGCACAAAGCTGATGTTGTGGTCGACAGATGTTACTCCAGTGGTGATCCTATTTGTTTTTAATGTGACTGAACTCTTCGCGGTCATAGAAAGCGTCACATGAAATCTCTCCGACGAGAGGGAATCGTGTGTCTCCTCCACTGATCCAACTGACCGGAGCTGCTGGCTGGTAAATTAGCATCTGCTGAAGGAACTGTCACCTTATGGCCACAATCAAACTGGAGCCACACTGGGATCCCCCCAATGCTCCCAGCACCGTAGCGCCCCACAGAGAAACCAGATAGCAGCAGTGTGACTCCAACCACAACATCTGTTTGGAGCTTGTGTCATTAATGCAGATGTCTAAGACCAAGATAATTGTGGGATAAACCTCAAGAGGCTAACGTTACATCGTAAATTATTCAATTTAATGTCATCACCTAGTTTTACATCCGCCCATGTCCCAGAGCAGGAATAAGGACCGCATTCCCAGAGTGGCTGCAAAACCTGCTGGGTGAGTCTGGGCGCCACTGCGTTCCTCCCTGCTGCTGCGTCTTTGAGACCAGGAAAGCACTTCAGAGCCCCAAGACACATCTGGTGCCTTTACTAGGTCCTTTAATAGATCCTGATCAAAGGTGAAAGACTCTCAGGGAACTTAGTCATTCCTTGATGATCATTTCCTGAATTGGGAGCCCGTCCTCTAGCGCAGTAGCCCATCCTCTAGCGCAGTAGCCCGTCCTCCAGCGTGGTAGCCCGTCCTTCAGTGCAGTAACCCGTCCTCTAGCGCGGTAGCCCGTCCTTCAGTGCAGTAGCCCGTCCTCTAGCGCGGTAGCCCGTCCTCTAGCGCGGTAGCCCGTCCTCTAGCGCAGTAGCCCGTCCTCTAGCGCAGTAGCCCGTCCTCTAGCGCAGTAGCCCGTCCTCTAGCGCAGTAGCCCGTCCTCTAGCGCAGTAGCCCGTCCTCTAGCGCGGTAGCCCGTCCTCTAGTGCAGTAGCCCGTCCTTCAGTGCGGTAGCCCGTCCTCTAGCGCAGTAGCCCGTCCTCTAGCGCAGTAGCCCGTCCTCTAGCGCAGTAGCCCGTCCTCTAGTGCAGTAGCCCGTCCTCTAGCGCAGTAACCCGTCCTCTAGCGCAGTAGCCCGTCCTCTAGTGCAGTAGCCCGTCCTCTAGCGCAGTAGCCCGTCCTTCAGTGCAGTAACCCGTCCTCTAGCGCAGTAGCCCGTCCTCTAGCGCAGTAGCCCGTCCTTCAGTGCAGTAACCCGTCCTCTAGCGCAGTAGCCCGTCCTCTAGCGCAGTAGCCCGTCCTCTAGCGCAGTAGCCCGTCCTTCAGTGCAGTAGCCCGTCCTTCAGTGCAGTAACCGGTCCTCTAGCGCAGTAGCCCGTCCTTCAGTGCAGTAGCCCGTCCTTCAGTGCAGTAGCCCGTCCTTCAGTGCAGTAACCGGTCCTCTAGCGCAGTAGCCCGTCCTTCAGTGCGGTAGCCCGTCCTCTAGCGCAGTAGCCCGTCCTTCAGTGCAGTAGCCCGTCCTTCAGTGCAGTAACCCGTCCTCTAGCGCAGTAGTAGCCCGTCCTTCAGTGCAGTAGCCCGTCCTCCAGCGCGGTAGCCCGTGACATTAAAGCTGTGACATTAAAGCTGATGTGGTTCTCACCATGTGCAGGAGCCAGGGCAGCATGCTGGCCTTGCTGATTGCACAGATGCAGGAGAACGCCGACCAGGTAGAGAAAGACATCCTGCGCTCAGAGGAGCTGCTAGCTGTGGTGAGAACCCTCACATTGGTCTATCAGTGACTCTTCATCTGCGAATCGCACCATCAGTGTCTTCTGCTCCCACCAGGACAATGAGAATGAAAAGAAGGACCTGCCCTTTCAGCATCAGGACGAGATTTCAGAAAAGCTGGGACGGGCAGAGGGACTCTTGATGGACCTGTTCCTGGACGTCACCAAGGCCAAAAAGCTCAAACATCCACAGGCCTCAGAAATAGAGAGCGAGTAAGAAACGAGTGAACAACTCCTCTCCCATGGCTTCCTGGATATAAACTAATGCTAACAGCTATGCTGGTGTTACCCCTCCTAAGCGTCAGCCACCTTCACGAACGCTGGCTCAAAGACTGCGCCTTCTACCGGGAGGTGTACGATACGGTGGACGACGTCTCACGGATGCCCATCATCGAATGGGGGCCTGTTTTTGGGGAAAAACAAGTAAGAATGATAAAAAGCATTTACATTATTGGTTAAAAACACGTTGGTACTCACAACCTGGACTGTGTCTTTGATCACACACATCAAAGTGTTTCTATCAGTCCTGTAATAACAGAAGTAGCTGTTTATAACACACTGCTCATCTACCATGATGAAGCTTTCCTAGTTTGACAGTGAAGTACTCTCTCTGGTTTAAGGAGCCCTTTAATCCAAGTGGGACGTCATGTCTTTGTGAGGAGACAGGTGTAAAGACAGGAAACTGGCGTAAAGATAGGAAACTGGTGTAAAGACAGGAAACTGGCGTAAAGATAGGAAACTGGTGTGTAAAGACAGGAAACTGGTGTAAAGACAGGAAACTGGTGTAAAGACAGGAATCTGGTGTAAAGACAGGAAACTGGTGTAAAGACAGGAAACTGGTGTGTAAAGACAGGAAACTGGCGTAAAGACAGGAAACTGGCGTAAAGACAGGAATCTGGCGTAAAGACAGGAAACTGGCGTAAAGACAGGAATCTGGCGTAAAGACAGGAATCTGGCGTAAAGACAGAAACTGGCGTAAAGACAGGAAACTGGCGTAAAGATAGGAAACGGGCGTAAAGACAGGAAACGGGTGTAAAGACAGGAAACTGGTGTAAAGACAGGAAACTGGTGTAAAGACAGGAATCTGGTGTAAAGACAGGAAACTGGTGTAAAGACAGGAATCTGGCGTAAAGACAGGAAACTGGTGTAAAGATAGGAATCTGGTGTAAAGAAAGGAACCTGAACTTGAAGAACTCAGAACTTGTGAGAGTCCTAAACTTTATTTAGAAGTTGCTCAGGTCGTCTGTTTGTGTTGACACAGAAACAGGTGAATTCGGAGGAGTACGGTCCCACCATGGCAGACCTGGAGAAGCAGATCGCTGCTCACAACATCCTGCACAAGGAGATCCAGGCCTACAGCTCCCAGCTGTGTGTCAGCTCGGCAGGTGGAAAGGTGAGATTACAGTCACGGGAGGGACGATTACAGGTACAGGAGCTGGATTACAGGTACAGGAGCTGGATTACAGGTACAGGAGCTGGATTACAGGTACAGGAGCTGGATTACAGGAGAATCTCTCCCCACGTTTGCATCACACTGATTCAGGTCTTTGATTGTCAATGATGTTTTGGTGATTTTCCCAAATCTTTGTTTATGAATTTTGTGCTGTTTTTTGTGGAGGTCTGACAGTAATGTGTGTGTGTGTGTGTGTGTGTGTGTGTGTGTGTGTGTGTGTGTGTGTGTGTGCGTGCGTGCGTGCGTGTTTAGGAGCAGTACACGGCCCTGAAGACGCAGTACAACAAGTTATTGGTGAGTTTCAGGTGTATCTCTGAGAGCGTGATGGAGTCACAGGAGACGTTCAGGAGGCCGAAGTGATGCACCTGCGTCTCCTCCCTCATTCACAGCCTCACACATCATCTCACACACTGACGAGCACAATGAAGCTTCAAGCTCCCGACCTATAAATGTACTCTTCCCCCAGGAAAACTCCAAGTGGCGTCAGCACTACCTGAACAGTCTGTATGAGTACATGCAGACGAGCAACAAGGAGCTGCTGTTCCTGTCTGAGGAGCAGGAGAAGATCAAGAAGCAGGACTGGAGCGACCGTATGGCCGACCCATCTGACCTCCGCAGGCAGTACGAGGTAGGCCATCCAAGTACTCGTCCATCCATCCAAGTACTCGTCCATCCATCCATGTACCCATCCATCCATCCAAGTACCCATCTATCCATCCAAGTACCCATCCATCCATCCAAGTACCCATCCATCCATCCAAGTACCCATCCATCCATCCAAGTACTTGTCCATCCATCCATGTACCCATCCATCCATCCATGTACCCATCCATCCATCCAAGTACCCATCCATCCATCCAAGTACCCATCTATCCATCCAAGTACTCGTCCATCCATCCATGTACCCATCCATCCATCCAAGTACTCGTCCATCCATCCATGTACCCATCCATCCATCCAAGTACTCGTCCATCCATCCATGTACCCATCCATCCATCCATGTACCCATCCATCCATCCATGTAGTCTCCTCTCCTCCTCTCCTCACCCCTCTCCTCCCCCCTCCTCACCCCTCTCCCCACCCCTCTCCTCCCCCCTCCTCACCCCTCCTCACCCCTCTCCTCCCCCCTCCTCACCCCTCTCCTCCCCCTCCCCCCTCTCCTCTCCTCACCCCTCCTCTCCTCACCCCTCCTCACCCCTCCTCACTCCTCTCCTGCTCCTCTCCTCCCTCCTCTCACCCCTCCTCACCCCCCTCCTCACCCCTCCTCACCCCTCCTCCCCCTCCCCCCCCCCCCAGCATGTGAATAATGCATATCCCCTCTCTGTCTCAGCACTTCAAGAACAACAACTTACTGCTGCATGAGGGGGAGGTGAACAAGCTCCAGGAGGAAGGAGACAGACTTGTGGAGATGAAGCACCCGGCCAGCGCTCTGATCCAGGTACGGCCCATCACTTCCCACTTTGGGAATTTTCCCTTCCCGCTCTTTCTTAGTATTGCGTGACTGTTGTCTCCAGGCTCAGAGAGATTCGGCGCGCACCGAGTGGCAGAAGTTCCTCAATCTGTGCATTTGTCAGGAGACCCACCTGGACAACGTGGAGGAGTTTAAAAGGGTGAATCTGAGACAGCGCCCCCACCTGACCACCATCTTCATGTGCTCGGGGTTAGTGCTGGTTCTGTTTCTACACACCTGTAACCTGTATTCTGGTCGTTTCCCAGTACCAAATTGAGACGGAGCTCCTGTCGGAGAGACTGAACAAACTCAACTCCACGCTGGACCCCAAGGCCAACAGCCAGAGGAGCAGCTCCGAGACGATGCTGCAGCTGGAGGTACATCTCTGACCCTAATCTCTACATCTCTGACCCTAATCTCTACATCTCTGACCCTAATCTCTACATCTCTACATCTCTGACCCTAATCTCTACATCTCTACATCTCTGACCCTAATCTCTACATCTCTGACCCTAATCTCTACATCTCTGACCCTAATCTCTACATCTCTACATCTCTGACCCTAATCTCTAATCTCTGACCCTAATCTCTACATCTCTGACCCTAATCTCTACATCTCTGACCCTAATCTCTACATCTCTGACCCTAATCTCTACATCTCTGATCCTAATCTCTACATCTCTGACCCTAATCTCTACATCTCTGATCCTAATCTCTACATCTCTAACCCTAATCTCTACATCTCTAACCCTAATCTCTACATCTCTGACCCTAATCTCTACATCTCTGATCCTAATCTCTACATCTCTGATCCTAATCTCTACATCTCTAACCCTAATCTCTACATCTCTAACCCTAATCTCTACATCTCTGATCCTAATCTCTACATCTCTAACCCTAATCTCTACATCTCTGACCCTAATCTCTACATCTCTGACCCTAATCTCTACATCTCTGACCCTAATCTCTACATCTCTGACCATAATCTCTACATCTCTGATCCTAATCTCTACATCTCTGACCCTAATCTCTACATCTCTGACCCTAATCTCTACATCTCTGATCCTAATCTCTACATCTCTAACCCTAATCTCTACATCTCTGACCCTAATCTCTACATCTCTGACCCTAATCTCTACATCTCTGACCCTAATCTCTACATCTCTGATCCTAATCTCTACATCTCTGACCCTAATCTCTACATCTCTGACCCTAATCTCTACATCTCTGACCTAATCTCTACATCTCTACATCTCTGATCCTAATCTCTACATCTCTGATCCTAATCTCTACATCTCTGACCCTAATCTCTACATCTCTGACCCTAATCTCTACATCTCTAATCCTAATCTCACAGCTCCTGCTGTGGTTGTCAGTAAAGTAATGTCACATGAGGACAAGGTTTTGGTTAAACTTCCACTTTTAATTCATGATTTTAGATATTATTACAGTTAATAGTGTGAATGTTTTTATGTTAACCTAAGGTCCTATGCATCCCATATTTCCATCATCCACGGGCCGGTCAAAAGTCTTTACAGGACAACGGTTGATGGTTTGATTCCCTTCCAGAGATGAAATCTCTACTCACTGTAAAAAAGAGCGATTATGTAAAGCGTTGCAGCGTCCATCTTGTTAATGTGGGGCTGTGGCCCAGACCAGGGCTCGTGGAGATGCAGGGTGTCTTCGTGGGGGCTCCCTGTGAGCTAGGTGGTACTTCAGTGAACGTGGGCTGGACCCTTAGCTGCTCCACCAGGACTAGCTTTCTGCAGGTTGCTTTGTCATAGAGGTGGAACTCTGTCGAGTTGCTCTTGTCAACACTGAGCGTGAGGCTCCATTTCTTTAGATATGAGGACAGGATGGTCGTACCTGCCGAGTTGCTGCTGCTGCTGCTACTACTACTGCTGCTACTGCTACTGCTGCTACTGCTGCTACTACTGCTGCTGCTACTGCTACTACTGCTACTGCTGCTGCTGCTACTACTACTGCTACTACTACTACTGCTACTACTACTACTACTGCTGCTGCTGCTACTACTGCTACTGCTGCTGCTGCTGCTACTACTGCTGCTACTGCTACTGCTACTGCTACTACTACTGCTACTGCTGCTACTACTACTACTACTACTACTACTACTGCTGCTACTGCTGCTGCTACTGCTACTACTGCTACTGCTGCTACTACTGCTGCTGCTACTGCTACTGCTGCTACTGCTACTACTACTACTACTGCTGCTACTGCTGCTGCTACTGCTACTGCTACTACTGCTACTGCTGCTACTACTGCTGCTGCTACTGCTACTGCTACTACTACTACTACTACTGCTGCTGCTGCTACTACTGCTGCTACTGCTGCTGCTGCTACTGCTGCTACTGCTGCTGCTGCTGCTGCTGCTGCTACTGCTGCTGCTGCTACTGCTGCTGCTGCTGCTGCTGCTGCGCTGCTACTGCTACTACTACTGCTGCTGCTACTGCTGGTGCTACTGCTGCTGCTACTACTACTGCTGCTACTGCTGCTGCTGCTGCTGCTGCTACTACTGCTGCTACTGCTGCTGCTGCTGCGCTGCTGCTGCTGCTGCTGCTACTGCTGCTGCTGCTCAGCTGCTGCTGCTGCTCAGCTGCTGCTGCTACTGCTACTGCTGCTACTGCTGCTGCTGCTGCTGCTACTGCTGCTGCTGCTGCTACTGCTGTGCAACTGCTGCTGCTGCTACTGCTGCTGCGCTGCTACTGCTGCTGCTCTGCTGCTGCTGCTGCTCAGCTGCTGCTGCTGCTCAGCTGCTGCTGCGGTTGCTAAAAGCTGCGGTTGCTAAAAGCTGCGGTTGCTAAAAGCTGCGGTTGCTAAGCATCTCCACTGATTGGTCAGAAGGGGCTTGCGTTTGGGAACACTAGCACTCTTCCTCTCTCCCCTGTTCGGAGCTGAGCTGACCAGGTTCAGGGGCGGAGGTGCAGTGTTGTTGATGGACATTGACATTGATGATCACATGTTTTTAATGTTACGCATGTTATGGCAAATGTAAGAACAACATCTTCAGACGCTGTTTATTCCTGTTTCCACAGCTGGAGGAGAAGGTCGTGCAGGACAGCGAGCAGCAGCTGGCAGACCTGAGGCGGCGCAGCATCGGCATCGCTCCTCTGAGGCTCAGACGCACCAACCCAAGCCGACCCATCCCAGTGGAGTCTCTCTGTGACTGGGAGGGAGATAAGGTGGTGCACCTGGTGGAGACATTAAAGTCGAGGATCACTGTCAGATCAGTGCAGTCAAACATGTCTTATCATTAAGGGTTCCCTGTCCAGAGGGGAGAAGTACACCCTGAAATCGATCTCAGGCCTTGAGAAATGGAACATCATCTCCCCTGATGGTTCTACAAAGACGTTCCCAGGAGTCTGCTTCGTAATTCCTCCACCTGATTCAGATTCCATTGGCAAAGTGGACCTGTACGTAACGTCATTTCAGCCGCATCACATACGAGAACCAAGCCCTCATGCAGTTGTCTCCATAATTGATCAGGATCGGGAATGAGCTGGCAGACATCAAAAAGAGAAGAGCTGCGTTGGAGGCATCTCTGAAGAACCACAAAG
Source organism: Takifugu flavidus (assembly GCF_003711565.1). Taxonomy (NCBI): domain Eukaryota; kingdom Metazoa; phylum Chordata; class Actinopteri; order Tetraodontiformes; family Tetraodontidae; genus Takifugu; species Takifugu flavidus. Next base: position 15,361,015 of record NC_079525.1, read on the forward strand.
TTCAGTCGTCCAGGCTCCAACAAGCAGGTCAGTCACAGGAGTTTAGGCCTGAATGTGGCATCGCTGATAATTCCACTTGTTTCAGGAGCATCGGACCTGATGTGTCTCACGTTTCCCCCCACAGCTCCAGCTTCCTCTGCTTCTCTGAGTCCCAAAGCCGCGGCACTGACGCAGCAGCTGGACAGTCTGGAGCGGGACCTGGCCCTCACCGAGGAGAGCATGCTGAGTCGCCTGAGGTCCCCGCTGAGTCGCACCGACCCAGCATCTGACCTGGCTGGCAGGCTCAGGGAACAAGAGGTGGCCACCTCGGTTTTAACTCCAACAGCTACTTTTAGAACATCTCGCTCTGAGAATCACCTGTGGAAAGTCACCTTACCGCACGAGACAAACACCTCTGACCTGCTCACCGGCCTTTCATTCATTTTAATGATTCATTTGTTCATACATCAGTTTAAAAACCCCTGTGTTTGAATCGTTTCAGTTCTTTTTAGCTATGAAATGAAACACAAGCTAAAGATCCTTTAAGAGGCCCAGGATGAACTATCACATCTCATCATGAGAGACAGCCATGATCTTCATATCAACTTGCTAATGCGTGGACTCTTGTCCCTCACAGAAATCTGTCCAGGCTCTGCAGGCTCTGGACCAGCAGAAGCAGGCCGCTCAGGCCGACCTGAAGCCCCTGTTGTCCACAGACCCCAGCACATCTGCTCTGCAGCTCCAACTGGGTGGTGCCAGCAACAAGCACGACAACACTGCAGCACTCGCAGACCTCTACACCAAGAAGTAAGCGCATGTACTCACAGCAGCACAGGACAAACCAGCATCCTGGTGTTGCACCTGCATTGACCACAAACTGGTGTTGGTTTAGAGCAAATGCATCGCTCCACCTTGTTAATCAAATGAAGAAGGTGGACGGCCTGGTTTCTGGTTTTGAGAAGAATCTGAGCGAAGATGGTCCAATCCCTGATGAACCAAACGCTATCAAAAATCACATGCAGGATATACAAGTGAGGAGATCATAATTTCAGAATGTTCCTTTGAGCACGATATTTGAGACCTTTGACTCTGGTTTAGGCCCAGCAAAGGTCTGTGGCTGCAGCTCAGAGTGACATGAAAAAGCTGAGCCAGGATCTGGAGGCCACGGAGCAGCTGTGCAGCTCCCTGCAGCAGGGCTACCAGGAGTACTGCCCTGACATCCAGGGGCAGAGGACCAAGGTCAAGCAGCTGCAGACTCGTTATGCTAACGTGGTGCACCAGCTGAATGAGCGGTGAGAAAGATTAGAATCTCATAAAAATCTAGGCACACATGCTTTAAATTAAGAGCCTGGACAATTTTAGACCGCTCTAGAAAAGAGGAAAACCCTAGAATTGTCTGTTTCACTGTCAAATCATTTCAGAGAAAACCTCCTCCAAGAGGCCAACACCAAGAACCAGGTGTACCAGAGCACCTGCAAATCCATGCAGTCCTTTCTGGACAAAATCCCAAGCGACCAGATCCAGAGCTCTGATGATCTGTCTCAGATCGCAGCGAAGCAGAACTCCCAGGAGGTGAGGGTGTCTTCTGGCCACGGCCTCCAGGATTTACCACGGCATCTTGTGCCACTGACTTGCTGCTGTAAAGTAACAGATGATGCCAACGACTCCCACTGATGAATGCATGTTAAACTCTTCACCACAGAGAGTGCTGGACGATCTGAAGAGGAAAGGAGATGACATGGGCCGAATCAGTGACCTGTCTCTTGAGCTACAGAATTTACTCAATGTAAGAACTAAAAGACCTCCAGCCAACTCAGCCAGCAGCCTAACACACTTCTGTAACCCCTGCAGGACTACGAGTCCAGTGTGGACAGATACAACAGCACCCTGGAGGAGGATGGAGTCCCTGTCACCAAGAGATCGGATGTATTCACACTGGCAAATGCTATTGACAAGGAGGTGGGTGTTGTCTCACAATTGCATGGCTGCATTCATTAAATGTACCTGATACCTCTGCTGAGCCACCTTTGCTCTGGCTGGAAAACAGGAAAAGGAGCTGGTCAATCGCTTCTCAGAGGCCACAGCGGAGAACACGCAACGCCAGAAGCAGATGGCCTTGGCCAGGAACCTCGTTGTGCAAGTAATAAAACATCTCCCAGCTTCACAGTTTCCCATCTTTGTGTGACCTGTGCCCCCATGAGAAAGCAGCAGAGTCCACTCGGCCGGCTGACTGCTAAAAAACCTGCTTTGCTTGCTGCAGAATGAAGAGAAGGTCCAGGTGGTGGCCCAGCAACAAGTGCAGCTCCAAAGTCAGCAGAGAAGTGCTTTTGAGTTAGACAGTCTGTTCAAAGAACTGGAAGAGGAGAAGGACAGAACGAGCCATGCTGAGAGCGACCTGAAGACGTTCAAAGAGCGAATGCTGTCGCTGAAGAGTCGCAAAGGCGTGGAGCGGTTTGAGGAAAAGGAGGTTCTCCACTACTACCGTGACCCAAAGCTGGAGAGCGATCTCGCTGAGTTGCAGAACACTCTGCATGTAGAGGCCATGAGGCGCAGCTCCACCCAGACCGATATTGAAGTTTACAACAAGAAAATTATCACCCTTGAAGACACCCTCAAAAACACTCCTCCCAAACTGGTCACCAAAGAGATGACAGAGTTTGAGCGAGATCCTCAGCTGGATCTAGAAGCTGTGAGAATGAGGGATGAACTAGCCAGGTTCAGAGAGGAAATCCGAGTGAGGGATGGAGAGCAGATCCAGATGAAGACCGAGGTCTCCATTCTGCAGCAGAAATCGCCGCCAGTCATCGAAAAAGTGGTTGTGAGAGAAGTGTTGAAAGTGGAACAGGACCCACAGATGCTGAAAGCAGTGAGGGCATTTGAAAATGAAATATCTGATGAGAGCAACAAGATGAGGCTGCTGAATGATCAAATCTTCCAGACCAAGGGTGAGATTAGTGCCCTTGAGAAGATTATTCCTCATATCAAACCTAAGATCATCACAAGGGAGGTTAAGAAGGTTGAACAAGACCCGGACCTCATCTCAGAATGTCAGAAGATCAGAACAGGACTGGAGGATGAGAAAACTGGGAACAACTCTTTGTCAAAAGAGTTGCTAGACCTTCAGAACTACTACCAGGAAGTCCAATCATGGAAGCCCAAAGTCGAGGTGAAGGAAATCGTAAACGAGATCTACCGGATAGATCCAAACACAGAGATCGAAATAATGCGTCTCAGAAATCAAATCCAAGATTCTGTTAAGCAGCGGGGCAATCTGGAGAGGGAGATTACCCACGTCACAGCTGAGCTGGACGTTCTTCGGTCTGAGAAGCCTAAAGTGGAACTGAGAGAAGTTCTGCAAGAAGTGGTTAAAGAGGAACGAAGCCCAGAAAGTGAGAGAGAGATTCAGAGGCTAAATAGCCAGCTGAACAGCCTGAACACCACATACAACTCCCTCTATGACAAAGTCAGGTATCTCAAGCAGGAAAGGGATGAATGGAAGGCTGAAAAGTCCAGAATAGAAACACGAGTTCTGACCAAAGAAGTCATCAAGTACGAACCAGATCCTCTGTTGGAGAAGGAAGCTGAACGCCTGAGAAGAAACGTGCGTGAGGAGTCACAACTGCGGCGCACGACTGAAGATTTGGTGTTTGACCTAAAAAACAACTTCATCATGCTGGACAGACAGAAGCCTGAAGAGAAGGTCGTTGTGAAGGAGGTTGTCCGCCTGGAGAGGGACCCAAAGCAGATATTCGACCATGAAAGGCTGAGCAGGAATCTAGATGATGAGGTGAAGACCCGGCGTCAGACCGAGCTGGAGCTGCAGCAGCTGCGGACCACCGTGGAGGATAAACAGAGGCTCCTCAGAGACAGCGACGAAAGCCGGAAGAGGATCCAGGCGGAATCTGAGCTCAGAGAACTTCGACTGCGCATCTCACAGCTGGAAAATGCTCCACCTCCGGTTGAAGAAAGTATCATTGTTGAGGAGGTCTTGAAGGTGGAACGAGACCCAAATCTGGAGAGGATGACAAACAATCTTCGTGCCGGCATGGACCAGCAGACCAGCAGCATCATGAGACTTCAGAGGGACATCCATAGTGTCAACATAAAGCTCCAGCTTCTGCAGAAGGAGAAGGCCGGCGAGAAGACGGTGTACAAAGAGATTGTGCGTGTGGAGAAAGACCAGGCCGTGGAAGCAGAGAGGGATCGCTGGAGGGAGCAGGTTTCTCAGCAAAGGTTCCTCAGGCAGGACCTAGAGGATGAAATCAGACGTCTCACGGATAAGCTCAACCTCGTGACAACAAGCAAGGCCAACACGTCCAGAGAGGAGACCACCCTGCTTGCAAACAGAGATGGGCTGAGGAAGGAAAGAGACAACCTCACTCAAGAACTAAGAAAACTGGAGGCCAGGCGACATGAGATCAGCCTGTCTTTCCACCAACAAAGCAAGCTAATGAGTGAGCGGACACAGATCAGCCGCCACCGGAGCCTCAAAATGGAGTCTGATGTTCAGCGTTTTGAGAATCAGATCCTGGAAGAAAAGGAGAAGCTCTACCTGCGAGACCGAACCATCCAAGAGCTTCTTCAACAACTGCAGAAAGAGGAGCAGTCAGAAACGAGGACCAAAGAGACCAACGTCTCCACCAGAATCAGCATTCTGGATCCTGAAACGGGCAAAGACATGTCCCCGTACGACGCCTACCTGCAGGGCCTGATTGATCGTCAACAGTACATCAGTCTGCAGGAGCTGGAGTGTGACTGGGAGGAGATCACCTCAGTGGGCCCTGACGGCGAGACCTCTGTACTGCAAGACCGCAAGAGCGGGAAACAGTACTCCATCAGAAACGCGCTCCAGGAAGGCAGGCTCACCGACTTCCAGTTACAGCAGTATAAACAAGGCAAGATTCCCATCTCGGAGTTTGCCCTGTTGGTGGCAGGCGACAGTAAGAAGGACTCGCGGCTGAACTCCAGCCTGAAGCCCAGCACCTCGGTCACAACGGCCTCCAGCCTCTCCACAGCCAGCGAATGCTACCCCGTGGCTGGGGTCTTGGATACAAACACCGACACCTGTTTCTCCGTACGCGCCGCCTCCGTGCGGAAACTGATCGACCTGACCACAGCACAGAAGCTGCTGGAGGCTCAAGCAGCCACAGGAGGCATCATTGATATCAACACCAAAGAAAGATACACCGTCCACAAGGCGGCGAGCAGAGGTCTCATCGATGACACTCAACTCCAGAGGCTCCTCAACGCACAAAAGGCCTTCACAGGGGTGGAAGACCCCATGACCAGAGAGGTTCTGTCTGTAGGAGAAGCTGTTGAGAAGGGCTGGATGCCCAAAGAGAACGCCATGCGCTACATCGAGGCGCAGCACCTCACTGGGGGGCTGGTGGACCCCAAAACCGGGCGTAGGGTCAACATCTTGGATGCAGTTGGTTGCAAAATGATAAACAGCACAATGTTGAGGGAGCTGCAGTCTGAGACGACACACATAAAGGATATTACCGACCCAATCACCAAGGAGAAGATCAGCTACAAACAGGCTCTGGATCGCTGCAGGACGGATCCGGCTTCAGGGCTCCCGGTGCTGCCGGCCTCCTCCAAAACCTCTGGTTACACTGCTCTTCACAACTCCACCAGATATGCAAGATTCTAGTTCTGTTTGCAACACTTGATAGCTGATAAGAGCAGATAATTGTGACGCCTTTAATCACTATTAGATTATTGAAAAACCCACAGAAATCCAGCCATCAATCATGTTTTATTACACGTTTTGACTCCCAGATTTGCTATCTGCTGAAATGATTGCTCTCGAGTTTACCTAACTCATGATAGATGGTTTTTGTCTAATCGAAATCTAATTTAAGAAACGCAAGAATCTAAATTGAGAGGGTTTGATGATGTTTTAAGGGGAATTGGGGCGAGGTGCTTCGCTATATTACCAAGATGGAGTTGATTTTGTTACTGATGGGCTACAATGTTGCATTTTTCTTTGATAGACAACCAAATAAAATGACATTTAAATAATAATGGTCTAACAAATGTTGTGGTGTGTTCTTTTAAATACGACACAGAGCCTTTATTTATTTATTTATTTATTGAATACAGGTGACTGACGAATCAAACGTTCCAGCAGATTATTTAAGGGTTTCGACATGTAACAAAAACCAGGTTCTGGAGCCCGAACAGGTCAGCGTTTGTGCTCTGTCGGGTTTCAGGTGCAGCGCCGCAGCTTCCTCAACTGGACTCTCGTTCCCTGAAGAAGCTGCGCTGCACAGCGATGGCCTTCTGGAGGAGAGCGACATTTACACCATCAACACAGGTCAGCACCCGGGCTCGGACCATCACACCAACACCTGTCGGACAGGAACATCCAGGAAAAGGTGGGTGAGGGATGCTCTGATGGGATCATGGTGGGAACACAAACAAGCCTGTTTACACATGAAGCAAACTTCCTGGTGATCATGTGATCAGCAACAGCACTGGAGCACAGACCCAGAGTGATCCGCCCCCACTGTCGGATCACCTAAATCCCAGCGGGACACTCCCACCGTGCGCTGCTCTCTGACAGGTCATAGTTTTTAAATAAGGTCAACAGCTGCCTGGAAAACCCTAATTAATAAATCCAGATTCTGACCAGAATAACTAATAAATCCAGATTCTGACCAGAATAACTAATAAATCCAGATTCTGACCAGAATAACTAATAAATCCAGATTCTGACCCCTTTGGCTGCAGCGTAACTGTAGTTTTAGACCAGTGATTCAGGACAAACTGCTAATCTAATTTAGGTTTCTAAGCAGAGCTTATGTGATCAATCAAGTCTTGAATTCCATTAAATTCCCAACATTTGGTTGAGCTTTTCAACAATCCAAAGACAAAGCTTTTCATCTTTCTTACTTTCAGCCTTCTCCACCTCACCAAGAGCCAGGTACTGGGCTCCGATTATTGGGTCAAAGGGCTCCACGTACGCGGTGTTGATGGTGACAGGATGCTCCGTGGAGCCCTGCTGGGCCCACAGGCTCGCCCGGGACTCATCCCAGTCGTAGCTGACAAGTCTAGAACATAAGGAAGGTCACCGTCCCCGCTCATCCAAGTATCGGAGCGGTTAAAAGGCTTTGTCATTAGCATCAGCTCATAGCATAGCAACCTAGCAACATAATTCACCTGCCAAATGTTCTGACGGATTTTCCTTCCTCCACTTCCACGGAGTTTATTTCCCAGGGAAAACAGAAAGCTGCAGCTGCAGGCAGCATATTCCTGAGCCAGAGACAGAGGTCCACAGCTTCAGTTATATATAGTTTATTCACTATAAGAGACACCCAGCTACATGTTCTGCAAATCTAAGTCTTAGTAAGAGTTTTGAATGAAGAACAGAACCAGTTGCATTTGAAGAATCACTATTAGGCAATCAAGCAAAGATGAATCATTAAAGACTTTGCTTCCATTAAGACCAACATGGTTATATTACAATAACTCACAAATTCCATCCATATTTTATCATTAAATCTAAAATAAGTTTGCCTAAATGTGCTTCTGAGCCATCTTATCAAATAATGAGAATTCCAGACGGGATCCTGGATATGTATGTCTTAGATCAGGAACATCTTTCAGTAATAAGTGCCGTTATTATTCTTAATCCCTTTAAAGTCTTAATCACGTTTTACAGTTTGGATGCAGAAATCTCTTTAAAACTCAGTTTCTCCACCGGATGCGTTGTTGTAACCTTAAACCAGTAAAAACGAACCTGATTCAGAACCCAAATATGTAAAGAACCTTGAAAAACAAATTCCAGTTTCCCACATACGTTAAGAAAGCTCTCTGGAAACTGTGTTTTGGTTCTTAACCTCCATTTTAATCACAGAAAACAGGAGGTCGAACCAACGCAAACTTCCGGGTTTCACGTCACGTGACTCGTCCCGACCTCTCCTTTCTGCGCATGCGTGCTGTCATTTGGGGTCATTTCACGACGCAAAGCTCGACCACCAGCCATGAATCCTGACATCGTGAAAGAAAGACAGAATGCCACGTTTAACGTGGAGAAACTGACCAATATTCTGGACGGGAGCCCAGAAAAGACCCGAAGAAGACGAGAAATCGGTGAGTTTGTCGGGCCGCGTTGGCTGAAGGTTCGGTGGTACCTGCTGCAGCCATCAGCTCAGAACCACTGTGATTATTACTGGTATTATTGGAAGCAGCACCGGCCCGTTTTATAGCTCACATACAACTGATTCCGACTTGGGCTCAATTGAATGACGTTAGTTCGTTGTGAGAACGATTTTCAATATTAGGCCAGAATAGTTTGTGCGGAATAAGCGAGTTGAACGAGATGAAATGTGTTCCAGAAGGTTGTGCCCATGAATGGACCGCGCATTTCTATTCTATAAAGCACAGATAATCCACCTTTCTTCCCCCGACCAGCCGGGCTGCTCCGTTTACTGGTGCCACCGCTTGTGTTGCCATAGAGACAGTGCTGATGTCTTGCCCCCCCACTGGGTGGACCCCTCTAACTTAGGTCTGTTGTGATCTTGTGTCTGTTGAAGAGTCGATGGTTCTGAACGACCCCGACTTCCAGGAGCAGGACCCCAACTTCCTGTCCCGCAGCGAGCGCTACGACCAGGCCGTGAGGAAGAGCGCTCAGATGATCCTGAAGCTCAGGGAGTTCGGCATTTCTGACCCGGACGAGATCTACTACTATAAAAAGTACGTTTTCCCTGTGTGGACACGTGACCTGTCCTGGCAAACACCTTGTCCTTGTCTAGACGGCCCCTCGATGACCTGCTGGCCTCACACACCAGCTTCATTATTGTCCCTGTTGTATCAGAGCAGCGGCGTCTCCCCCCACAAATGTCCTGGAACTGTCGCCCACGTTAGCTTTAGAAAATTAAATCAATCGCCTTTGTGTGTGTGTAGTCGCGTTGGTGCGAGCAGGGGAGCAAAGTTCAGAGCCAGTTTCAACTGTGTCAAAGGGGGAAGCTGCTAATATAGTTCAGTCGTTCAACTCCAGGTTCTCTGGGAGCACGTTTGTGGTGTGGTGGTAACGCTTGTGTCCAAAAGTTCACTCTTAAGTTGCTGTTAAAGCGCTAAGCAACACGGCTGTGGGTTAGCTCACAGTTGACTAGCTTGTTGGCTAACTGGCTAAATAACGCACCAGCTCAGCCTTCACTGTGCGTTTCCCAACGTGGCTCAGACGTACCGAGGCATCTTCAGAAAGATGCTAACAGTCAGTTTCTGGAAATGAACCTTGAAGTCAAATATTTCAGACAAATTCTGTGTTGTTTCTGTGTTGTAACGTTGCCTTAAATGGGTCATGATTGAGTTTGGGGGGTGGAATCAGAAAACGGTGTCTAAGTCTCAGCTGTGTCTCACCTTCCCTTCATTAGTCTTGCTATGGCTAACCAACATGAGGCCCTGGGGCTGCACTTTGTCATGTTCCTCCCAACCCTGTACAGCCAGTGTGACCCTCAGCAGTCCAGAAAATGGATCCCTCTGGCCCAGTCCTTCCAGGTGCTCGGTACCTATGCCCAAACTGAGATGGGCCACGGTCAGTCCAGAACCTAGACTTGAATTGATTTATTCATTTAACCTCTGAGAGAAACGTCAATCAATTTGTGGTTACATTAACCTCAGGGGAGAATCTGCTCTTCCCGGAGGGTTGAATGGTGTAGATGTTTGACAGATCCACACCGTGCAGGATGGACCGGCACTCTGGGATCCACTATCGGATCGGCGCCATCCTCAGATGTTCCACAATAACACCAGGACGCTTCTTTGCTGCTGCTGCTCTCAAAAATCTCATTTTCTGCTGCTGAAGGCAAACCTGGGCCAATCATTAGAGGGAATCTTCCTGTTCCTCCTGAGGAATCCAGTCGATCCTCTCATAATTATAACATTTGTGGCTCCGGTGGTTCTTTAAACACAGCGGTTAAAACTGCTCAGAACCTAAACGAGGCCGAACCATTAATGTGGGCTTTTGATTTCACCTGAACCTCATCTCACCTCTGATGTCCACGCGGATCATTTCAGCTCTGCAGGTCGTCGGGATCCATTTGGGGGTTAGCGTGGGATAGGGATCCATTTAGGGGGTTAGCGTGGGACAGGGATCCATTTGGGGGTTAGCGTGGGACAGGGATCCATTTGGGGGTTAGCGTGGGATAGGGATCCATTTAGGGGGTTAGCGTGGGACAGGGATCCATTTGGGGGTTAGCGTGGGATAGGGATCCATTGGGGGGTTAGCGTGGGATAGGGATCCATTTGGGGGTTAGCGTGGGACAGGGATCCATTGGGGGGTTAGCGTGGGACAGGGATCCATTTGGGGGTTAGCGTGGGACAGGGATCCATTTGGGGGGTTAGCGTGGGACAGGGATCCATTTGGGGGTTAGCGTGGGACAGGGATCCATTTGGGGGGTTAGCGTGGGACAGGGATCCATTTGGGGGTTAGCGTGGGACAGGGATCCATTTGGGGGGTTAGCGTGGGACAGGGATCCATTTGGGGGTTAGCGTGGGACAGGGATCCATTTGGGGGTTAGCGTGGGACAGGGATCCATTTGCGTGGGTTAGCGTGGGACAGGGATCCATTTGGGGGGTTAGCGTGGGACAGGGATCCATTTGGGGGTTAGCGTGGGATAGGGATCCATTGGGGGGTTAGCGTGGGACAGGGATCCATTTGGGGGTTAGCGTGGGATAGGGATCCATTTGGGGGGTTAGCGTGGGACAGGGATCCATTTGGGGGTTAGCGTGGGATAGGGATCCATTGGGGGGTTAGCGTGGGACAGGGATCCATTTGGGGGTTAGCGTGGGATAGGGATCCATTTGGGGGGTTAGCGTGGGATAGGGATCCATTGGGGGGTTAGCGTGGGACAGGGATCCATTTGGGGGTTAGCGTGGGACAGGGATCCATTTGGGGGGTTAGCGTGGGACAGGGATCCATTTGGGGGTTAGCGTGGGACAGGGATCCATTGGGGGGTTAGCGTTGGATAGGGATCCATTTGGGGGTTAGCGTGGGATAGGGATCCATTTGGGAGGTTAGCGTGGGATAGGGATCCATTTGGGTGGGTTAGCGTGGGATAGGGATCCATTTGGGAGGTTAGCGTGGATAGGGATCCATTTGGGGGGTTAGCGTGGGATAGGGATCCATTTGGGGGTTAGCGTGGGATAGGGATCCATTTGGGGGGTTAGCGTTGGATAGGGATCCATTTGGGGGGTTAGCGTTGGATAGGGATCCATTTGGGGGTTTAGCGTTGGATAGGGATCCATTTGGGGGGTTAGCGTTGGATAACCTTGTAATTGTGAGCAGAGTGCGGATGTGGATGCTTCTCCAGCATCAAGGCTTTGCTCGTCTCCCAAATCCTCCTCTACTCCAGGTTTTCCGGACTAGCGCCGCTCCGGTCGATCCCACCACAACACTCCAGAAAGGCGTTAGCCAGCGAGCTAGCAGCCACAGCAGTGGGGGAGGTTCTGGCCCGGTTCTTACGCGCTGCTTGTATGTTCTGCTGTTGGAGCGTCTCAGAGCCACCGTGAGCGCCGGGTCGGTGGCGGCGCCGCTCTTTAACATCGGGCCCACGCCGGGTTTGCGTGTGTCCGTGAACGTTGGAGAACATTCCTGTACACAAGCATTGTGGTACTGGTCCAACGGGTCACTGCGGGTTGCTGTTTTCAGAGCTTCTGCTTCCAGGTCAATGAGCAGAATAAAGTGCACGTGCGTTGGCCAGCTCGTCGTCCACGTGCTCACCACCGGGCTTTCTGGGGTGGGGGTCCAGCTCCATCGGAACCATAGGCAGGAGTTGGGCTCAGTGATTGTTGCCTCCACCGAGGTCAGAGGTCACCCGGGTGGTTGTGGACCCGTCACGTCAAAGTCTTCTCCAGGGTTTTGGCAGGTTGTTTTTAAGGACTTCCTGGATTTCCAGGACTGCTGACGGATGCTACAGTGAACGTGTGTGTGTCTGTCGTCCGTCGTCTTCTGTCGCTACCGCGTGAACGAACATCGGTGTAAAACTGTCCGTTACCGTGGCGACGCTCTCTCCTGTGTCCACTTCACGATGTGCTTCTGTTTCGCCCCTGTGTTGCATGGTCAAGCTGTGTGCATCCAGACAGGCCCGAGCCCTTGGATCTCCATCTGGGGATGTTCCTGCCCACATTGCTAAACCAGGCCACCCCAGAGCAAATGGACCGGTTCTTCACACCCGCCTGGAACCTCCAGATCATTGGCACCTACGCACAGACAGAGATGGGTCACGGTAAACCAACACAGGGGGCTCCAAATATGCAGCCTGGTAGAGCTCGCCGGGTTAGGGTTAGGGTTAGGTTAGGTTAGGGTTAGGTTAGGTAGGGTTAGGTTATGGTTAGGGTTAGGTTGGGTTAGGGTTAGGGTTAGGTTCGGTTAGGGTTAGGTTAGGTTAGGGTTGGGTTCGGTTAGGGTTAGGGTTAGGTTAGGGTTAGGTTCGGTTAGGGTTCGGTTCGGGTTCGGTTCGGGTTCGGTTCGGGTTCGGTTAGGGTTAGGGTTGGGTTAGGGTTAGGGTTGGGTTAGGGTTAGGTTCGGTTAGGGTTCGGTTCGGGTTCGGTTCGGGTTCGGCTCGGTTCGGGTTCGGCTCGGTTCGGGTTCGGTTCGGGTTCGGTTCGGGTTCGGTTCTGTTCGGTTCGGGTTCGGTTCGGTTCGGTTCGTTCGGGTTCGGTTCTGTTCGGTTCGGGTTCGGTTAGGGTTCGGTTCTGTTCGGTTCGGGTTCGGTTCGGGTTCGGCTCGGTTCGGGTTCGGTTCGGGTTCGGTCGGGTTCGGTTCTGGTTCGGGTTCGGTTCGGGTTCGGTTCTGTTCGGTTCGGGTTCGGTTCGGCTCGGTTCTGGTTAGGGTTCGGTTCGGGTTCGGTTAGGGTTCGGTTCTGTTCGGTTCGGGTTCGGTTCGGGTTCGGTTCGGGTTCGGTTCTGTTCGGTTCGGGTTCGGTTCTGTTCGGTTCGGGTTCGGTTCGGGTTCGGCTCGGTTCGGGTTCGGCTCGGTTCGGGTTCGGTTCGGGTTCGGTTCTGTTCGGTTCGGGTTCGGCTCGGTTCGGGTTCGGTTCTGTTCGGTTCGGGTTCGGTTCTGTTCGGTTCGGGTTCGGTTCGGGTTCGGTTCTGTTCGGTTCGGGTTCGGTTCGGGTTCGGTTCTGTTCGGTTCGGGTTCGGTTCGGGTTCGGTTCGGGTTCGGTTAGGGTTCGGTTCGGGTTCGGTTCTGTTCGGTTCGGGTTCGGCTCGGTTCTGGTTCTGGTTCGGGTTCGGTTCGGGTTCGGTTCTGTTCGGTTCGGGTTCGGTTCGGGTTCGGTTCGGTTCGGTTCTGTTCGGTTCGGGTTCGGTTCGGCTCGGTTCGGGTTTCGGTTCTGTTCGGTTCGGGTTCGGTTCGGGTTCGGCTCGGTTCGGGTTCGGTTCTGTTCGGTTCGGGTTCGGTTCGGGTTCGGTTCGGGTTCGGTTAGGGTTCGGTTCGGGTTAGGTTAGGGTTAGGTTAGGGTTAGGTTAGGGTTAGGTTAGGTAGGGTTATGGTTAGGGTTAGGTTAGGGTTAGGTTAGGGTTAGTTAGGTTAGGGTTACGTAACGTTTAATCACCTCTCTGTAAAGGGCTTTGATGGAGGGATGGAGGGAGGGATGGGGGATGAAGCATCTCGTAAAGGACTAAAATGTAAAGGCAAAACATATTTTGGTCTTTTTACCTTTGGAGATTAGTTTCAAAAGTTTACTTTAATGTTGCTGGTTTACAAAGTAAGGATGAAGGTTTGCGTGCTCTCTGTAAACTTTTGGTTACTAAGGCAACCTGGGTTCTGATGGACTGGAACCAGGCACGCCCACGTGACAGAGGGAGCAGACCCTCCCCTCGCTACGAAGGGTGCGCTGGCTGCTCTGGTGGTGGGTCCAATATTCTGCTGTCCATGAGCCAAACTGGGCCGAGCTCTGGACCTGCTGGTGAACAGGGGACACTGGAAGGGGGGGCGTCTCACCTGCTGCATCGTAGGGCGCTACCAGGCCCACTGGGTCCTCCTCCGGGCCCCAGAGGGGGGGTGCTGGGGGGTTGTTCAGCCCTCCCAGGACCACCAGGCCCGGAGGGGTGACAACAGGAGGCTGCCAGGTCTCCTCTGGGTGATGGGTGGCCCTTCAGGGCCTTCTCTGCATGGTTGGGTCCACTGCAGTGGAGCTTGAGCTGTTCTAGAGGTTCTGAGGAGTTCTTCCTTCTCCAGCAGGATGGTGGCGCTGCTCTCTGCAGCGCCACCACCCCCACGGTGCTGCCTGTGCCTCCACTGGCTCCTCGTGCACCTCTCAATCACCACCCTCTTCTGCCTGTAGCAGGAGAGGGTGGTGATTGGCTGGTGGCGTTCTGTCGAGCCCTTTTCATGGGGGGGGGGGTCTCCTCCCTGTGACACACCTGAGTGCAGCCAGTCCTGGGGGACAGCACATTAGCTTCCTCCCTGTAAATGCAAATGAACCTGACTCCAGCTGGAGCTAACTAGTGCTGGTCCACAGTTGAGGCTCACTACTGAGGGTGGTGCTGGGTCAGACCAGCCTGCCCCAGAACCAGCTCCTCACCGTTCACATCATGGAGCTGTAGAACTGTCGATCGGATCACTAAGACGCTCAATAACCCCCCCGATCGCTGGGAAAATGGTGAAACTAGTTAAAGACGACTGAGTCTTTTTAGGTTTTGACCCACCTCCCTCACGGCTTCAGGCTCAAAGTTAACGGAAGGAAAATGTTTAAATGCAAACCTGCTTCCGTTTGTAGAAGAATGAACCCCAAGTGTGTGTGTGTGTGTGTGTGTGTGTGTGCACGTGTGTGTGTGTGTGCGCACGTGTGTGTGTGTGTGTGCGCTGAGTCAGCTGGAATAAAACACTAACCCTCTGCACACTTTCCACTAATGAATTCGTCTGCACCCCAAAACGGATTCTTAAGTTCCTAATCTTTGTGGTTGAGACATGGACGCGCCGAGCACAGACACACACACACACACACACACCTCAGTCGTACCTGAGGTATCTCCATGACTTGTGGGTTTAGATCTGTCAAACATCTACTCGCCTGCTGGCTTGTAGTTTATCTCCAAATAATCAAGCAAATGTTTAAAGCACCACTGTGTTCATCCGTGAGTGTGTGTGTGTGTGTGTGTGTGTTTGTGTGATACAGCTTATGCAGCTATTGATCCCTTTCATTGTGTGTATTTCCCGTATCGTGTGTGTTTGTCCTCCCTGATGCTTGGCAGGCACTCACCTCCGAGGACTGGAGACCACGGCGACCTTTGACCCCGCCACGCAGGAGTTTGTCCTCAACAGTCCCACCATCAGCTCCATCAAGTGGTGGCCCGGCGGGCGTATGTATTACACATCTACTCAGCTGGACTTTAGCTGGACATGTTCCAGAGCCTGAGGCCTGGCTAGCATATAGCTTAGCATGGTGATAGCCACATGCCTTTTGCAGATGTCCCCTAACCCTACGTGGGGGTAGACCCAGGTTCCCTGAAGGCTTCAGAGCTGTTCTGTGCCATCACTTTTGACCTTTCTGACCTTCTGACCTTCCCTTTGCAGTTGGGAAAACCTCCAACCACGCCATCGTCCTGGCTCAGCTCCACACCCAGGGAAACTGCCACGGCCTGCATGCATTTATTGTGCCGATCCGTGACATGGACACGCACGTGCCGCTGCCAGGTAACCAGACGCTTCTGCTCACAGGCTGATGTGCGTCTGGACAGGACGTCGCTGACGCTGTCCTTCTCTGGAACGCTCTGTTGTAGGTATCGTGGTCGGTGACATCGGCCCCAAGTTTGGCTTTAGTGAGGTTGACAACGGTTTCCTGAAGTTAGAGAACGTGCGAATCCCACTGGACAACATGCTAATGAAGTATGCTAAGGTGACAGGACGCCGCTTCATTTACTCCATGCTCAGGCCAAGTATCTTCCCAAAACCTCCATCCTTCAGTTTCAGGGCCACAGAGATAAAACCAACCAGCCGAAGGAACAGCTCAACGTCCCAGCTAGAAATGATGGCATCAAAAGTCATATATGTGTCGGTTCATAGTTTCCTGCTACAGCTACCTGCTATTATTGGCTAGCATTTGTCTTTGATATGGGGGGGGGGTGTTCCCATGTGAGGACCAGGGTCGGCCTCGGTTCGTGTGTTTTGACCCAAATCTGACACCGTAGAGAATCACCAGCGTTGTCTGTCCACTAGGTGGAGCCAGACGGAACATATGTGAAACCCCCCAGTGCTAAGCTAACCTATGGCACCATGGTGTTTATCCGCTCCATGATCGTCGGACAGTCCGCTCTGGCCCTGGCAAAGTCCTGCACCATCGCCATCCGCTACAGCGCCGTTCGCCACCAGTCGGAGCTCAAGCCCGGGTAAGTGGTCAGGACGAAGGAAGTGGCCTGAGCGAGATGATGATGATGATGATGGTGATGATGATGGTGGTGATGATGATGGTGATGGTGATGGTGGTGGTGATGATGATGGTGGTGATGATGATGGTGGTGATGAAGATGGTGATGAAGATGATGGTGATGATGATGGTGGTGATGATGATGATGGTGGTGATGGTGATGATGATGATGATGATGATGGTGGTGATGGTGGTGATGATGGTGTGATGATGATGGTGATGATGGTGGTGATGATGATGATGGTGATGATGGAGAAGCTCAGCGATGACGAGTAGATTCATTCTGTATCATTATATCCATGTCAGTCTATCACGTATCCTCCTGTCCATCAGTCAGCCCCCCCACCCAGGGTTATGTGATGCACATAAACATGGTGGGATGGTAACACAGGAATGTTTGCCTGCTCCTCTCCACAGAGAGCCGGAGCCCCAAATCCTGAACTTCCAGACGCAGCAGCACAAGCTGTTCCCTGTGCTGGCCACGGCCTACGCCTTCACCTTCGTGGGCCAGTACATGAAGCAGACCTACAACCGCATCAGCGGGGACATCCACGAAGGGGACTACAGCGGGCTGCCAGAGGTACCCTGCCTGCACCTGCACCTGCACTGCACGTGCATGAGGTGCCGTGCATGAGGTGCACGAGCATGAGGTGCACGTGCATGAGCAGCCTGTCCTTCAGGCCCAAGGTTGATTCACCAATGCCTGGATGGATGGATGGATGATGGGTGGATGATGGATGGATGATGGATGGATGATGGGTGGATGGATGGTGGATGGATGATGGATGGATGATGCTTATTCTTCTGTTTCCAGCCGCTTCATGTTTTGATGATGATGATAAATGATGATGACGATGATGAAGATGCCTCTCCAAACCTCAGTCATTTCTGAGCCCTATTAGCTTAGTTTAGCTTAGCTTAGCTTACCTTATCTTACCTTACCTTAGCTTATCTTACCTTACCTTACCTTAGCTTACCTTAGCTTACCTTATCTTACCTTACCTTACCTTACCTTACCTTACCTTAACTTACCTTAGCTTACCTTACCTTAGCTTACCTTACCTTACCTTACCTTACCTTAACTTACCTTAGCTTACCTTACTTACTTACCTTAGCTTACCTTAGCTTACCTTAGCTTACCTTAGCTTACCTTACCTTACCTTATCTTACCTTAGCTTATCTTACCTTACCTTAGCTTAGCTTAGCTTAGCTTATCTTACCTGTGAGCTGTGAGCTCACTGAGGGTCTCTGCCCCTGCAGCTCCACGCCCTCTCTGCTGGCCTCAAGGCCTTCACCACCTGGGCCGCCAACGGTGCCATCGAGGTGTGTCGCATGTCCTGTGGCGGCCACGGCTACTCCCGCAGCAGCGCCCTGCCCGACATCTACGTGGAGTTCACGCCCACCTGCACCTACGAGGGGGAGAACACGGTCATGATGCTGCAGACCGCCAGGTTATCCCTCCCCTCCCTCCCTCCCTCCCCTCCCTCCCTCCCCCCCAACCCTAACCCATGTTGACCAGGTGTGTTCCACCTGTGCTGCAGGTACCTGCTGAAGAGCTACTCCCAGGCCAGGGGGGCCAGCAGCTGCAGGGCAGCGTGTCCTACCTGAGCAGGCTGCAGCCTCAGCCCGTCTCTGCCGGAGTTCCTCCGCTCAACATTCAGGACCTCGCCAGCCTGGTCCAGGTCTACCAGCTCCGAGCAGCCAAGTAAGAACCTGTTTTGGTGTGTTAGGGTCAGTGGTCCTCAGCAGATTATGGTCAGTGGTCCTCAGCAGATTATGGTCAGTCCTCAGCAGATTATGGTCAGTGGTCCTCAGCAGATTATGGTCAGTGGTCCTCAGCAGATTATGGTCAGTGGTCCTCAGCAGATTATGGTCTATGGTCAGTGGTCCTCAGCAGATTATGGTCAGTGGTCGGCAGGTGAACCTTTGCTTTTCTGATCTTGTGACTAGAAGAATAGTGACGGTTGCGTCTGTGCTGATGTGCTCGTGTGGTCTGTGCTTCAGTCTGGTGGAGCTGGCAGCAACGAGCATCCAGCAGGAGCTGCAGCTGCGGCGCAGCCAGGAGGACGCGTGGAACAGCAGCGCCATCGACCTGGTCAGAGCCTCGGACGTAAGTCTGGAAGAGCCGAACAGCTTTGGACCCAGACACGCCTGACTGGTTCCACCCGCCCTCCCTGTCACTGACCCTAACCCTGACCCTAACCCACCCGCCCTCCCTGTCTCTAACCCTAACCCTGACCCCAACCCTGACCCCAACCCTGACCCCAACCCTAACCCTAATCTAACCCAACCCTAACCCACCCACCCTCCCTGTCTCTAACCCTAACCTAACCCTAACCCAGGGGTGGGCAAACATTTTGATTCGTGGGCCACAATGGGTTCTAACATTTGACAAAGGGGCCGGACCAGGAGCAGATGGATGGAGGGAGTGCTTTGGTAACCTCACCTCATTGGAGAAAAAATACACATCTTGGGATATGGAGAAAACATGTGCTTTAATTTCAAATGAAAAAGAAGAGAACCATTACAACAAAATATCTGACTTTGGGATGAGTCTTAAAACACTTAAAATCAAATGAATAAAATGTGCCTTTTAAAAAAAAAAGAATAACCATTTCTATTTGAAAGCACTGAAAGTTCTGTTATCCTTCAGGATATCACCATCACTCTCCTCCTGACTGTCTTTTCTCTAGTGGGAAAACACCAGAATTGCAGTGAAAATTTAACATTAACAAGGTTTATTCATTTAATTTTTCAAGTTTGGCGGGCCGGATTAAAACATTTAACGGGCCGCGTGTGGCCCCCGGGCCTTAGTTTGCCCATGCCTGCCCTAACCCAACCCACCCTAACCCGAACCCACCCACCCACCCTCCCTGTCCCTAACCTAACCTAACCCTAACCCAACCCAACCCACCCTAACCTAACCTAACCTAACCTAACCTAACCTAACCCTAACCCTAACCCTAACCCTAACCCACCCTCCCTGTCTCTAACCCTAACCCTAACCCAACCCAACCCTAACCCAAACCCAACTCTAACTCTAACTCTAACTCTAACCCTAACCCAACCTAACCTAACCCTAACCCTAACCCTAACCCTAACCCAACCCTAACCCAAACCCAACTCTAACTCTAACCCTAACCCTAACCCACCCTCCCTGTCTCTAACCCTAACCCCAACCCAACCCAACCCACCCTAACCCAAACCCAACTCTAACTCTAACTCTAACTCTAACCCTAACCCAACCTAACCTAACCCTAACCCTAACCCTAACCCTAACCCTAACCCAACCCTAACCCAACCCACCCTAACCTAACCTAACCTAACCAACCCTTCTGCTTCCAGGCCCACTGTCACTACGTGGTGGTGAAACTGTTTGCTGATAAGTTGAGGCAGGTGGAGGATCCGGCGGTGACCTCTGTGCTGTCCACCCTGGCTCTGCTCTACAGCCTGCACGGCATCGCAAGTAACTCTGGAGACTTCCTGAAGGTCAGAACCATCCAATCCAGAACCTAACCCTGACCCTGACCCTGACCCTGACCCTGACCCTGACAGCGTGTGGGGCAGTTTGGGCCGGCTGGTTCTGTCCACTGATTGTTCCGGTCCCCTTCTGTGCGTTGCAGGCCGGGCTGCTGAGTGTTCCACAGGCCCTGCAGGTCTCCGCTCACATTAAGGAGCTCCTGATCCAGCTCCGGCCCAACGCCGTGGCGCTGGTGGACGCCTTCGATCTCAATGACAAGAAGCTGAATTCTGTCCTCGGCCGATATGACGGGAACGTGTACGAGCACCTGTTTGAGTGGGCGCGCAACTCCCCGCTCAACGCCTCCGAGGTCCCTCCCGCTCTCACCATCATCGTCATTATCAAGCACAATCAACTAATTGGTTCTTTCTTTCCCAGGTCCACGAGTCTTTCCACAAGTACCTGAAGCCGCTGCGGTCCAAACTCTAACCCGTCCCTCCTGAACCAGCGCCGGACTTTAGCACCTTTTATTGACATGTCAGCTGATGTCGTTTGTTATTGTTCTTTAATCATTCGTTCATTCGTTGCAGCAGCTTCATCTTTAATAACATTAATGTAACTAAAAATGACTTCAGTTGCTCGGTAACAGACATGAAAGGACCATTTTAGAAAAGTCAGCGAACAGAATCAAAGGAAAAGGAAGCTGCAGAAATTTGAGCCGTTCAGCCTTAAAATGTCCTCCCCAAACTAACGATGCCTTAACGATCCTGTCTTTAACGATCCTGTCTTTAACGATCCTGTCTTTAACGATCTGGTCCTCTATGGACGGAGCCGTTGGTACCGAGCTGCAGCCCTCAGACGCTGATCCAATCAAATCCAGCATTCCAATGATTTGTTGCTAAGTGGGCGAAATAAAATGGTAAGATTCAGTTTGGTTTTGGTTTTAACCGGACCGATGAAAAAATCCTCATGACTGTTGACTGATGTTATTGTCTAAAAATGGCAGAAATGTTTACCAGTGTTCATCACTATTAATATTTTAATATCTGCCCTAATAAAATGATCAATCGTGATATTGATGGTTTAATAAACTGATCCCAGACACCATTTGTGGAGTGGAAGTGTTCTTATGAAGAGGTGTGTTTTCCAATGACTAGTTCTGATAGTTATGAAGCAGTTTAATAATCGGACGGCAGTAAACGGCTACTAGTTTAATCCCCCACTAACGGCTTTGTTCTTTTTATGACTCCATTAGTGGATTTTAAGGGGGTTTAAGAAATGAATCATGAATTAAAACATCATTAAACACGAATAAAACACAACATTCATTAAACCCTAAAGATGTTTTTGTGAGTTTTTGCTCTTCACATCCAGGGAAGTCGTCCCAGTTAACGTGGTATTCCACTCATCCCAGTAATCAGTAACGCGGTATTCCACTCATCCCAGTAATCAGTAACGCGGTATTCCAGTCATCCCAGTAATCAGTAACGCGGTATTCCACTCATCCCAGTAATCAGTAACGCGGTATTCCAGTCATCCCAGTAATCAGTAACGCGGTATTCCAGTCATCCCAGTCATCAGTAACGCGGTATTCCAGTCATCCCAGTCATCAGTAACGCGGTATTCCAGTCATCCCAGTAATCAGTAACGCGGTATTCCAGTCATCCCAGTCATCAGTAACGCGGTATTCCAGTCATCCCAGTCATCAGTAACGCGGTATTCCAGTCGTCCCAGTCATCAGTAACGCGGTATTCCAGTCGTCCCAGTCATCAGTAACGCGGTATTCCAGTCCTCCCAGTCCTCCCAGTCCTCCCGCCCAGAGGAGCTCCGCTCCCTCCCCTGGAGGCCGCCAGCTGCGGGCGGGCGGGCGGGAGCGGAGCTCCTCTGGGCGGGAGGGAGCGGAGGGGAGGGCTCGGGCTGGCCGGGCAGCGCCTCTCCTCTGCGGGCCAGATAAGGCGGGAGCTCCGCCCCCCGCGGCTCGGGTGTCGGAGGAGAAAGAGGGAAGTGGTGGCCTGGAGAGTCCGGGAAGCGAAGCCGACATTCAGCGAACCTTCATGGTTCCCCGGGAACCACATTCTGGGTTTTCCTCGTCGGCGGTGAGTAAATTACGAACTTAGACTCTTTTATTCAAAAAGGCGTCATCAGCAGTCACCGTTTAACCGCGAAAGTTAACACGGACCACGTTGTAGACCTGCTAATCAAACCAGGTGCGCTACAGCATGGTCCGGTCCGGTCCGGTCCGGTACAGCATGGTCCGGTCCGGTCCGGTACAGCAAGGTCCGGTACAGCATGGTCCGGTCCGGTACAGCAAGGTCCGGTACAGAATCCTTGGATGAGGTCAGTTTGGCTGTGGCAGTTCATGGTTAACGGGCGTCTGGACCGGTTCTTTGTTGCTCTCCGACAGCTCTCACAGTTCTGCTCCCCCAGAAATGTTCAGGTCTTCTTCCATCTGCTTTCTGGCCGTGCTGGAGCTCCTCTGACCACCAGAACCCTGGAGATGATGCTCCAGTTCACCAAGATCCTGAAAGAGTAGAGGTGAACGTTCCTGCACCTCCCAAACTGCTTCATCAGGAAGCTGATGGAGATGTTCCCACTGTTGTCCGATTGTTTGATTCTTCCCAGTCTTCCTCATGGTCCTGCTCCCAGTCTTCCTCATGGTCCTGCTCCCAGTCTTCCTGATGGTCCTGCTCCCAGTCTTCCTCATGGTCCTGCTCCCACCAGTACTCTAGGGTTAGGGTTCAGTTATGCTAGTGGGAGACCTGGACTGACAGCAAGGCTGAGGTGTCTGCAGGTCCGGACCGCGTGTGCAGGTCCGGACCTGCAGACCTGGAAAAGTGCCGTGTTTAAGGAGTGTCGCGCTGTTACGGTGAAGGCCTCAGATTCCTCAGGAGTGTTTACTTAGATACACGATTCAGTCTGAGTGGTGGAAGCAGATGATCCACAGGAGGAGAGGAATGTTGAGGGTCTGGCAGCACACACCTCCCAGGACTGTTGAGGGTCTGGCAGCACACACCTCCCAGGACTGTTGAGGGTCTGGCAGCACACACCTCCCAGGACTGTTGGGGGTCTGGCAGCACACACCTCCCAGGACTGTTGAGGGTCTGGCAGCACACACCTCCCAGGACTGTTGAGGTCTGGCAGCACACACCTCCCAGGACTGTTGAGGGTCTGGCAGCACACACCTCCCAGACTGTTGAGGGTCTGGCAGCACACACCTCCCAGGACTGTTGAGGGTCTGGCAGCACACACCTCCCAGGACTGTTGAGGGTCTGGCAGCACACACCTCCCAGGACTGTTGAGGGTCTGGCAGCACACACCTCCTAGGACTGTTGAGGGTCTGGCAGCACACACCTCCTAGGACTGTTGGGGGTCTGGCAGCACACACCTCCTAGGACTGTTGGGGGTCTGGCAGCACACACCTCCCAGGACTGTTGGGGGTCTGGCAGCACACACCTCCCAGGACTGTTGAGGGTCTGGCAGCACACACCTCCCAGGACTGTTGAGGGTCTGGCAGCACACACCTCCTAGGACTGTTGAGGGTCTGGCAGCACACACCTCCCAGGACTGTTGAGGGTCTGGCAGCACACACTCCCAGGACTGTTGAGGGTCTGGCAGCACACACCTCCCAGGACTGTTGAGGGTCTGGCAGCACACACACCTCCTAGGACTCCACCGTCCTGGTGCTGCAGGCCGCCGGCCCTGGTCCCGTCCTTATAAAGGTCGTGGAACGCTGGCCAGGACGGTCTCTGGGGTTCTGCAGGACTCAGGACTCCACCAGGCTGTTAGCCAGCGTGCTACAGGGGTGTGTGTGTGTGTGTGTGGGTGTGTGTGTGTGTGTGTGTGTGTGTGTGTGTGCGCTTCACAAGTGTTGCTCAATCATTACAGACAGTTGTGACTTCCTCTGCTCAGTCATGTGACATTTTGAAGTGAAACCGACCTTTTCTGTTGAGATATAGATAGAGATTTAGGGTTAGAGGGTTAGGCTGAGATATATATATATATATAAAAAATAAGCCCTTTCCAATAATAGAAGTGTGCATGTGTGTATTTCAGATTTATTATTCAAAGATAATTCAGAATTTGGTTCCTTTTTCTTTGCACGTGACGTTTTATGTGTGACGTGAGGAGGAGCTGTGGCGGGTTGGAGACACGTCTGGATACGCCGCTCGATCATTTGTGCGCCGTCTTGTCGGGAGGCTAATCGTGGCTCGTTTGGGTCCCCCTGACCTCTGACCCCTGAGCTGACAGCAGAAGACAGCTGCGATGGTTCTGTGCGTGTCCAGGTTCACCGATGGAATTTGAACGTGTCCTCGCTCACGTCAGCGTGGCCCCGACAGAAGAGCCTTGCTAGCATTTCTGCCCTGGTTTGATCTGATCGCTAAAGCGTGCTAAAGGATGCTAACTCTGCGGTCCAGCGGGAGGTGCAAGTTGACCATTAGTTGATGAGGAAGTTCACACTTCAGCAGGCAGCACTGCAGCAGTTTCCATGGTGACGAGCGAACGGTGCATTCTAATCATGGGCATTAGCTTAGCATCACCCACCAGGCAGCTAAATACTTAAAGAAGAAGAAGATGAAGCGTTAGTTGAAACCCGTTTAAAGGTGTTCTGGACCTCTGAAGCAGGCTCTCCCCGCTGTGGTGTCGGGTTCCCTCGTCACCGCGCCAACACACAAGAGTTCCGCATCGATTTTTACAAACCGCGAGCGCAGGACCACATCAAGGCTTTCCGGGCCCTGCAGGACATACCGGGCGTGCTGGGGGGGGCCGCAGGGTCACGTCATGTCTGGCTCATGTGTTTGATGTCTGTAGAGGGGCCTTCTCTAAGGCCATCTGAGCTCCAGGAATAGACTGACTGGGGCTGCTGGGTTTGCTATATGCTAAGCTAAGTGAGTCCAGGAACCCTTTTCATCCTTTACTGAGCAGCCCCGAGCTGCTTTAGGCCCGATTATGCAGTCAACTGCTTCAGGAAAAGCACTCACATGCTCCCCGTTTGACCACTGCTGTTCTCAGGTGCCTTTCAGAGGGCGGCAGGACAGCTGGAGCAGGTTCTACTGGGCCTTCGGAACCAGGCTGTTGGCTGCTGCTGACGCTAACGACGGCCACTGCTGCATTCAGGAGCTTCCTTCGTCTTCCTTTGAGAGGAGACGAGTCCTGTGAGGGAAAGCGTGGACCTGAGAGCTTCAGCTCTTCCTCAAGGTTTGAAAAGTCCTGAACATTTGACACGCAACAATTCTTAACTCCCTCACCGGTTTGAGAGCTGTTTGTTATTGATTCAACCACCATTTTTCCAACCTTCCTTTCAGAATTTGCCAGAATGGCAGCACACGGCGGAGGAGAGGCGATCCAGTCCGACAGCCGGCTCAAGAGCAAGAAGCCCCCCAGCCTGGTGATCGCCATCCCTCCCCCGGAGCAGATGATGCCCCAGGTCAGCCGCTCGTATCCAGCTACAGAGACAGTGAACTTTCTTAGCCAGCCCGCCTGCTCCTGAAGACACTGGCATGTGCTTCAGGTTCACCTGTCCTGTTTACTCCGGTCCTGTATGGCTGCCGTAGCTCCTGCTGTTAGCTAGCTGTGGTTATTACATCATTAGAAGAACGGTGGTTCTGTAGCAGAGCAGCACCACTGAACAAGCTAAGCTCCAGTCAGGCTCGGCTCCATTACCTCACACTGGCCCAAGCTAAGCTAAGCTAAGCTAAGCTACAGCAGCTGCAGAGTCACTGATCACGGCACCTCTGACAACAGGAACAAAGAATGTGGGCGTATTTGGACCGTAGTTTCTGTTGAAGGCAGCTGTGGCCACAGTAAAGGTGCCTTCTTCTACCTCATGACCGTAATTATTATTAATTATGGAATAGTTAATGAGGAATTCACTCTGGCACGTATCGGTCAACCTGAACACGCGTGTTCTCCTTTCTGCTGAGGTGGAGGTGGAGGTGCTGTAGATCTGAAGGTCTCACTCTTTCTCTCTGATATTCCCCATCTCAACGTGGGTTCTCCTCCCTCCTGACAGCGACCGCCCTCCAGCCAGAGGAAGGAGAGCGCTCCAGGAACCAGCCCGGTGCCCCAGAGTGGAGACGACCCGTCCTCAGCCGGAGGAAAGAGGTCCAAGTTCACTCGACAGACGTCACTCTCGCAAAGCATCCGCAGGTATGAAGAACGAAGACTCGCCCAACTGGCCCGTCGGAGTGTGCGGCGCCAGTGACCCAGGACCTGCAGCCCTCAGTACCAGTCCTCTGGACTGCTGTAGAGTCCTAATGGAGCTTCTCTGTGTCCTGCCAGAGGTACCGCCCAGTGGTTCGGCGTGGGGGAGGACGGTGAGAGCAAGCAGCAGGTGTGGCACAGGAAGAGCCTCCGCCACTGCAGCCAGCGCTACGGCCGGCTGAAGGCCCAGTACAGGGAGCCGGACACAGCCAGCAGCCTGGACCAAGGCCTGGACTCACCCGGAACACAAAGACTGCCCAAGGTAGCGCACGTTGGGGAAGACGAGCTGGCTGGCCAACGCAGGGTAGGGTTAGTGTGTGTGATTACCTGGGATTAAGGTTTTCCTTGAAGATGTTCCCGCCGGACCATCTGAAATCATCGTTAGCGCCGGAATCCTGCTCTTAAATATCCTCATGAATTCTGTCCATTAAGAATTTATTTTTCCATCCAGTTTCACAGCCTGCTGCTTGGAAGTAGTGCTGCCTCCTTCCTGTAAGGCTAGAAACGGTAATGACCTTGTCATGACCTTCAGCTTCTTGGAGGGAGAGGTGATTGTTTCATCTGGGATCATCATTTATTCAATTTTCCCTCCATTACCTCATAACTGCAACAGTTAGTGTGTGTGTGTGTGTGTGTGTGGGCGGGCGTGAGGCGGTGGGGGTGCAGTGACAGAATCATGTCTCCTCACCTCCTCACGCCCTTTCTATCCTTTGTTCCTTGTTCCTCATCTTCTCTTCCTGGGAACGTTCCTGCCTCAGGCCCCGTTTACACCACAGTGTTTCGGCCGTGTGCACAAGCTGGTCCAAAAGGGTGAGATGATGGTGGTGAGGGGGGCATGTGCACTACAGCTGCAGGCCACGGAGCTTGCACGAGCATTCGTAGACCGTACGTAGACGACGAACAGTAGCAGAACCACAGTAACCACAGTAACCATGGCAACCAATACAGGTTCTTTGTTTTTTATTTCTGTAGTTCAGGGTTCAACTCCACCTCTTCTCCGGTCCAAAACGTTGTTGCGCACCATTAGAAGTGCCTTTGTTGTGATCACGTGCTTCCTCAGAGGACACGCGTGCCCCTACACTCATGGTCGCCTCATTACCGCCTCCTACTGGTCCGGCCTGTGTACTACACTTCTCATGGTCTGCACACATGTTTGGATAGATAGACGTCGGCGTCTACACGGGGAACTCTTTTGCTAGGAGTTTTTAAAGCGTTGTGTAAACCGGGCCTCGGTGTTTGCTGTGTTCTGTTCCAGGGTGAAGTCACGCGACCCCAGTGAGTCCAGCCTGGCAGCGATCCCTTTTGGGTCCAGCCGGTACTCTTTACTTCCCTTCATAATTCCAGTGTGTTTTGGCAGATTGTGGATCCTCTAGCCCGGGGACGAGCCTTTCGTTGCCCTGAAGAGATGGAGGGTCGCTCCCCCAGGACACCCCACCTGCCTCCAGGGGGTCCCATCACCCCGGGAATCACCTCGCTCAGCTCTTTCACCAGCCAGCGTTCCGGATACAGCCGGTTCCCACGGCGCAAGAGAGAGTCGGTGGCCCGCATGAGCCTCCGCGCTGCCTCCAACCTAATGAGGGTGAGTTGCTGCCAGGTCCTCCTTCCTGCAGGTCGTAGTGATCGTCAGTGAGCATCGACTCGGTCTGGGGAACCCTTCCACGTCCACAACAGTACCACAGGAATCGGAAGCTTTCTTGTGTTTGGGAGTCCTGGTTCTGTTTGCTGAAGAAGCCCCCTCCAGGTCCAGGAGTCCTCACCACACTCATGCAGGAGGCCTGAGCCTGCACCTGTGGTTGTGCTAAAGCTAGCAGAGCAGTCCAATGGTCCGCAGCTCAGGACGCGCTCTTCAGGGGTCCTGGGGTCACTGGGGCGGTTTAGCTGTCCTGTCTGCTGCCTGTCCAGCAGGGTCAGGGTCAGGGCTCCGCAGCAGAACAGTTCTTGTTCAGTCCATCGAGTGTTTGATGTGTCGTTGATGATTCTCTCATTTCTGTGTAGAAAAGCAATGAAAGAGTAAACCGCACAAGTTTGGCACGGTTGTCCCTCAGGGTCGGAGCGGGTTGACCGGCTCCACTCAGATGAGTTTCCCTAAAAGGAGCTTTGCCAGGCCCAGCTGGATGGAGGAGGACATGGTGGACTCTGCAGGCACCTCCGAGTCCATCTTCTTCAGCAAGGTCAGCCCCCGCCCCCCCCCCCACTTTATTCTGATGTGGGTCAGGGTCAGGGTTAGTTATACAGGGTTAGTTATACAGTGTTAGGGTTAGTTATACCTGGTCAGGGTTAGTTATATCAGGTTGGGGTCAGTTATACTGGGTTAGGGTTAGTTATACCTGGTCAGGGTTAGTTATACAGGGTTAGGGTTAGTTATACAGGGTTAGTTATATCAGGTTAGGGTTAGTTATACAGGGTTAGTTATACCTGGTTGGGGTCAGTTATACCTGGTCAGGGTTAGTTATACCTGGTTGGGGTCAGTTATACCGGGTTAGGGTTAGTTATACCAGGTTAGGGTTAGTTATACAGTGTTAGGGTTAGTTATACAGGGTTAGTTATATCTGGTTAGGGTTAGTTATACAGGGTTAGTTATATCAGGTTAGGGTTAGTTATACAGGGTTAGTTATACCTGGTTGGGGTCAGTTATACCTGGTCAGGGTTAGTTATACCTGGTTGGGGTCAGTTATACCGGGTTAGGGTTAGTTATACCAGGTTAGGGTTAGTTATACCTGGTTAGGGTTAGTTATACCTGGTCAGGGTTAGTTATATCTGGTTGGGGTCAGTTATACCGGGTTAGGGTTAGTTATACCTGGTCAGGGTTAGTTATACAGGGTTAGTTCACTTTTCCTGCTTTTTTCATCGTTTGTCGTATCAGGAAAACGGCTTCATTTCACGTCCAGTCGATCACTTCCTGATATTTGATCATTCAGGCTTGAAGACAATGAAAACCAAAAATTCAGTATCTCAGAAAATTAGAATATTGTGGAAAAAACTTTAATATGGGAACGTGGTGGTGTCAGCAAGCCTGGAGCCTCCACGCAGCAACCTGGGCTGTGGAGAAAGGAACCAGAACCGTTGCTCAGGGGTCCAAATCCCTCCTGTCACAAGAGAACATTTTGCATTTCACTTGGAAGTGGAGGTCCCGGATTCTGGAGCAGAGAGGCAGAGAATTCCCAGATGTTTCCTCAGTCAGTGGTGGTTTGGGCGGCCGGCTGAAGCTGCTCCACGATGTTGTCTGGAGCTACAGCGATGCACCAGGACCTTTGAGGAACGCTGACAGCTGTTTAAAATATCGGGTTTTTATTGATCTTCTGGACCAAGATGCTGAATTTTGGGTTTTCTTTATCTAGAAGCCTTAATCATCCACATTTCTCGCTGCAGCTGGGCCGAGGGCTGGGTCAGGGTGAGGGGCTCTCTGGGGTTCAGGTACCGGAGCAGAGCTCTGCAGGGGTCCTGGCACCTCTGCTGCTACTAGCATACATGGAAGGGAGCTACAGTCCTGGTGCCTTCATATCCCCATGAGATGCTGCTGCTACTAATGACTGATGGCTGCTCGCTTGGCCAGGTCTTCTGACCCGAGTGGGCCCAGAATGTGGTCTTCTGTAAACCAAAACCAGCTCTCTTCCAAAGGTGGATGCCCACGAGGAGCTCTTCTCCATGGCTGACGACGTGTTTGAATCTCCGCCCATGTCTGCGTCTGCTGCCAGCGAGCAGGCGCACCAGACCTTCCCCAGCCTGTCGGTTTACTCCTCAGCACGTTTCCACACACACACACACACACACACACACACACACCACACACACACACACGCTGAGTGTGTGGATGTCTGTTTCCAGCTTCATCCCGCGCGCGCGCGCGTGTGTGTGTGTGTGTGTGTGTGTGTGTGTGTGTGAGAGTGAGTGAGTGTGTGTGTGTGTGTGTTGTTTGTGTGTGTGTGTGTGTGTGAGAGTGAGAGTGAGAGTGAGAGTGTGTGTGTGTGTTGTGTGTGTGTGTGAGAGTGAGAGTGAGTGTGTGTGTGTGTGTGTGTGTAAGTGAGTGAGTGAGAGTGTGTGTGTGTGCATGTGTGTGAGAGAGTGTGTGTGTGTGTGCATGTGTGTGTGCGAGTGAGTGAGTGTGTGTGTGTGAGTGAGAGTGTGTGCGTGTGTGCATGTGTGTGTGTACACGTTCGGCCTTTCTTTTTGTCACCTCTTGTCTCTGGCCTCAGCAGGGACGCGTCTCAAACTCCCAAGACGCGCGGCTCCCAGCAGGAGAGGCGTGGCCTTCGCCGGGGGGGTCGCATCGCATCCCAAGTGAAGCACTTTGCGTTTGACAGACACAAGCGGCAGGTCGGCCTGGGCGTGGTGGGGAAGTGGCTGAACCGCCACTATCGCCGCAGCATCAGCAGCAACGTCCAGAAACAGCTGGAAGACTTCCACAGCCACAGGTGAGGGGGCGGGGTCAGGGGCCAGGCCACAGGTGAGGGGGCGGGGTCAGGGGCCAGGCCACAGGTGAGGGGGCGGGGTCAGGGGCCAGGCCACAGGTGAGGGGGCGGGGTCAGGGGCCAGGCCACAGGTGAGGGGGCGGGGTCAGGGGCCAGGCCGCAGGTGAGGGGGTGGGGTCAGGGGCCAGGCCACAGGTGAGGGGGCGGGGTCAGGGGCCAGGCTGCAGGTGAGGGGGCGGGGTCAGGGGCCAGGCTGCAGGTGAGGGGGCGGGGTCAGGGGCCAGGCCACAGGTGAGGGGCGGGGTCAGGGGCCAGGCCACAGGTGAGGGGGCGGGGTCAGGGGCCAGGCTGCAGGTGAGGGGGCGGGGTCAGGGGCCAGGCCACAGGTGAGGGGGCGGGGTCAGGGGCCAGGCCACAGGTGAGGGGGCGGGGTCAGGGGCCAGGCCACAGGTGGGGGGCCGGGCCGGGACACCCACCTACCTGTTCTCTGCTCCCTCCCAGGCCCTACTTCACCTACTGGATCACCTTTGTGCACGTGGTCATCACCCTGCTGTCCTGCTGTACCTATGGCTTCGCTCCCATCGGCTTCGCTCAACATTCTACATCTCAACTGGTAAATCAAGTCGGAACCTCTTGCTCTGCTTGTTCTGGAGATCCGTTACCTCTGCATGTGTGACCGAATGAAAGGGCTCCCGTGTTGCCTTGTCGTCTGTGACCTTTGACCCTGCACGTTGGTGAACCTTCTGTGACGTCGTTAAACGGCCCGACCTTCGTGGAGGTGGCGCCGCCCCGTCGCCCTCGCTAATGTCTCTGTCCCCCGTAGGTGCTTAAGAACAAAGGCATCTATGAGAGCGTCAAGTTCGTTCAGCAGGAGAACTTCTGGATCGGCCCCAGTTCTGTGAGTGGATCTCCAGGTTTCTGTAACAACATCTCGCTTCCTCCCTTCATGAGGAACAACCTGTCTGCTCCTTCGCTCTGGTTCTGCTCCACCTTTCACCGCTAACATGGCTGCACCC
The DNA here is from genome assembly GCF_003711565.1 of Takifugu flavidus. NCBI lineage: Eukaryota > Metazoa > Chordata > Actinopteri > Tetraodontiformes > Tetraodontidae > Takifugu > Takifugu flavidus. Next base: position 15,392,456 of record NC_079525.1, read on the forward strand.
TTTCAGGAAGACCTGATCCACCTGGGGGCCAAATTCTCCCCTTGCATTCGTCAGGACGCCCAGATCGCCGGGCTGATCCGGAAGGCCAAAGACCTGGAGCGGGAGTCTGGCTGCTGCGTTCAGAACGACAACTCCGGCTGCGTGCAGACGCTCCGCTCCGGCTGCTCTGTAGGTGTCCGTCCTGGAGCTTCAGCTGGTTTAGCATCGGGACGGCCTGGGTCTGAGCCTGGGTCCTGGGTGGGTCGGGTTGGGCTCAGTTAAATGGGGACAGGTGTGGAAGTATCTCTGGCGTGAGGGTCCAGTAGGTGGAACCAACCACGGCTCTTCCTGGTTCCTTATTTGGTGTAAATGGCCTCTTGTTTCATCCTCAAACCATCTGCAGGAAACACTCGCCACCTTCATCAAATGGCAGAACGAGTCCTCGGACATCCGAAGGTTTTCTGGTTCCGTCTGTCACCAGGATCCCGAGTGAGGAACCTCAGTAACTCCTGTTGTGTCGCCATAAACCCGCTGTCTCCTCTCGCCACGTTTTAACTCGTGTGTTGCTGTGACAGACTTTGTGACGAACCGGCCTCGACAGACCTGCACAGGTGGCCTGATGACATCACCAGGTGGCCGGTGAGGCGCCGCCGCCGCTGTTGTTGTTGTTGTTGATTATTGTCTCATAATGCTTGTGTTGTCTCCCAGGTGTGCACAGCCCCGAAAAAATGGAAGCACACCGGCTACAGACACATGGACTGTAACATTAAAGGACGGCCTTGCTGCATAGGAACTAAGGGCAGGTGAGGATCTCTCCTGGGGGGCTCCTCGCCTCGGCCCAGAGCCCCGCTGGGGGGCACCTCGGCCCAGAGAGCCCCAGCTAGGGGGCACCTCGGCCCAGAGCCCCGGCTAGGGGGCACCTCGGCCCAGAGAGCCCCGCTGGGGGGCACCTCGGCCCAGAGAGCCCTGGCTGGGGGGCACCTCGGCCCAGAGCCCCAGCTGGGGGGCACCTCGGCTCAGAGCCCCAGCTAGGGGGCACCTCGGCCCAGAGAGCCCCAGCTGGGGGGCACCTCGGCCCAGAGAGCCCCGGCTGGGGGGCTCCTCGGCCCAGAGCCCCAGCTAGGGGGCACCTTGGCCCCGAGCCCCGGCTGGGGGGCACCTCTGCCCAGAGCCCCGGCTGGGGGGCTCCTCGGCCCAGAGCCCCAGCTAGGGGGCACCTTGGCCCCGAGCCCCGG
>NC_079525.1:15398669-15441169 GCF_003711565.1 Takifugu flavidus
CTCTAATTAATGATATTTGGACTCTGATAAGAACTCAGATGATAAGAGCTCTAATTAATGATATTTGGACTCCAATAAGAACTCTGATAAGAGCTCTAATTAATGTTATTTGGACTCCAATAAGAACTCTGATAAGAGCTCTAATTAATGATATTTGGACTCCAATAAGAACTCGGATGATAAGAGCTCTAATTAATGATATTTGGACTCCAATAAGAACTCTGATAAGAGCTCTAATTAATGATATTTGGACTGATAAGAACTCTGATAAGAGCTCTATTAATGATATTTGGACTCTGATAAGAACTCAGATGATAAGAGCTCTAATTAATGATATTTGGACTCCAATAAGAACTCGGATGATATGAGCACTGATTTAAGAGCTCTGGTGATAGTTCTGGTTAATCTAATCAGAGCACTGATAATAACAGCTCTGATCAGAGCTCTAATTAACCGAATTAGAACTGATGAGAGCTCTGATAAGAACTCTGATGATGATGGCTCTAATCTAATTAGTGCTATGATATTCAGAGCTCTAGCTGTTCTAATTAGAGCTCTGCCAATGGGAGCTCTCAGATTAAAGCTCTCTCTCTGCTCCGTCCCTGGTGTCCTCTCCCTGCAGGTGGGTCCCGCAGGGTCTCAGTTTGGACTCCTTGCTTGCCTGTTTGTTGAGCTCTTCCAAGCCTGGCAGATGCTGGAGAAGCCGTGGAAGGCCTTCCTGAAGCTCCTGGCCATCGTGCTCTTCCTGTTCCTCTGTGGCCTCCTGCCCTGGATCGATAACATCGCCCACATCTTTGGCTTCCTCAGCGGCCTGTTGCTGTCCTTCGCCTTCCTGCCATATCTCACCTTTGGAACGTCTGACATGTACCGAAAGCGAGTGCTGATAGCGCTTTGCTTGTTGGTCTTTATCGGACTCTTTTCTTCCCTCATTGTTTGGTTTTATATTTATCCAATTAACCTGCACTGGCTGGAGCACCTCACCTGTTTGCCTTTCACCAGCAAGTTCTGCGAGAAATATGACATCGACCACGACCTCGGCCATGTGGTGCACTAGCACGGGCCCGCTGGGCCCGGCTCACCAGGTGGGCCCGGCTCACCAGGTGGGCCCGGCTCACCGCGTGGGCCCGGCTCACCAGGTGGCCCGGCTCACCAGGTGGGCCAGGCTCACCACGTGGGCCCGGCTCACCGCGTGGGCCCGGCTCACCAGGTGGGCCGGCTCACCGCGTGGGCCCGGCTCACCGCGTGGGCCCGCTGGGCCCGGATCACCAGGTGGGCCCGGATCACCCCGTGGGCCCGGCTCACCGCGTGGGCCCGCTGGGCCCGGATCACCAGGTGGGCCCGGATCACCCCGTGGGCCCGGCTCACCCCGTGGGCCCGGCTCACCGCGTGGGCCCGCTGGGCCCGGCTCACCAGGTGGGCCCGGCTCACCAGTCCAGTCAGATGGAAATCAGATCCTTCTCTGTTGCCCTTGTTTTTTAGCACATTAGCAAAGCGTGCTAGCGTCATTTTACATGCTAGCGTCATTTTACATGCTAGCGTCATTTTACATGCTAGCGTCATTTTACATGCTAACTTCAGGTAGGCAGGTGTGTGAAACTGGTTTATAAAACTGGTTTTCCTGACCAGAACCGCTGTGCTGCCTGAGATCAAACACTTGATGCTACTTTTATGAGTTTCTGGGCTCCTGAGCTCCTCTGGAGGTGAATCAGCTCAAACCCAAAAACCACCGGTGGCCTTAAACAGTCCTGACCGTCCCAGAAGGAGCTTCCAGACCAAACCGAGGTGACACGTTCACATCCAGCTCGTGCAGTCGTGGCCCGGTGGTGCCCACACCGGTCCATCCTGGTGGAGGAGACCCGTCACAAGGAGACCCGTTTTTGTTACGTTCAAGCATTTGAGCTCCAGTGAGAAGAAAATGGAATAACGATTTATTAAAATGTCGTGTACCAAAGCCAAAATATATTTTAGACTGTTGTTTCTATGGAGAACTGGCCTCAGGTTCTTCTGGGTTCTGCTCAGGTTCCTCTGGGTTCTGCTGTTGTTGCCCCCCTGTTGCCTTCTGAAGAGCAGTGGACCTCATCAGAACATCTGCTCCGGGACCAAAGACCTTCCTCTTCCTCTGGACTCTTTTAGTCGTGTTCTGGTCCAACTTTGTCTCTAAGCTCCAAATTAAAGTCATTCTCAGGATGTTGCTGCTGTGACTTGATGTTTGTCCTGAAACCTTTTCATGACATCAAAGCCTTTACATGAAAGAACCTTTTGGGCTCAGCTGAACTCTTACAGGAGCGGGTGCTGGATCATGGTTCCGGTTGGTTGTGCAGGGCTGGAACTGAACAAGATGCAGGTCAAACGTGTCGGAAAACACACTTGAACTTTACTCATTTTATTAAAAATCTCTTTATTCTAGACCAGCAGGCAGAGACGGTGAACGGAGGAACTGGATGATTCAAGAGGGACGTGTCTGGATCCTGGTTTTGGGTTTTTTATGAAGGAAGTGACCTGAGAAAGGCCAGGCGATGTCCCAGTTCCTCCGTTTGAAAGTCATTTCTATCCTAATTGTGTGGGACACAGAACCCTTCCAAGAGGAAGGCAAAGGTGGCGTTCGGGAGCAGGAACGTTGCTCTTTGATCCTGCTGCCGTGACCTTCATCCCGAGGCTCCGGGCTCCTTCCCGCAGACTCGGTCGCGCTGACGTCGAACGCCGCTGCTCCTCCACCACCTTCAGGGCTGCGCCGGGGTCTCCTGACCCGGTCTGAGAGGCGGAGCAGCTCCAGGAACTTTCATCCGTCCGTCCTCAACAGCCACTGTTGCGCCGCATGAAGGCGTGGCCTCGGACCGGGTAGAACATCTCGATGAAGGTCAGGGGCCCCACTGTGATCTCACTGGGGCCCTGCGCCTTGAAACCAGACTTCTGGTAAAAGGGAACCAGGAACTCTTCGCACATGAGGACGGCTCGGCGCACGCACGGCAGGCAGCGGAGGTACTGCAGGTAGCGCCACATCAGGATGGAGCCTTTGCCCTGCTGGCGGAAGGTCCTGTGGACGGCCAGCACGTGGACGTGCACCGTGGTCCCGTGAGGTTTGTGGAGGGTGAGGGCGTCCTGGGAAAACAAGCATGTCGCGTTTACATGGAGCACCTTCAGCAGGGTCTCAGCCCCAGCTCGGGGTTCTCACCAGGGTCAGCCGCTCTCTGTCCCACAGGGAACCGATGATGAAGGCCACCAGCCGGCCCTCTTCGAACCAGCCCAGGGAGAGCTCCGGGCACAGGGTGAGGAAGTGCCGCACCTCGTCCAGGTGGAGAGGACATTCCCCGGACACGGAGATGAAGGCTGCGCGGAGGAAAAACGTCTTGAGCCTGGACAAACTCCCCGACACGGACCATGTTGGCCCCGGTCTGTCTTAAACGGACCTCCCCGGGAGGAGGCTTAAAGCACGAACTGACCTTCTCTCTCGATCTCGAACACGCTGATGGCATCTTCGGGGCTGAGGGAGCGGAACTCGCTGGCTGGGAGCGTGTGTCTGCGGCCCTGGGGCCCCGGGGAGCGCAGGCAGGGCGGCCTGAGGAACGGGGCCGCGCTCACCACCGACATGAGCGCGGAGCTGCGGGTCAGTGCTCGTTCAGGTGAGGAGGAGGAGGAGGAGGAGGAGGAGGAGGTGCGGCCGGTCCCTGCTCCTCTTCTGTCCCACGGCTCTGCCCCGAGGGCTGAGCTGCGCCGGTACTTATAGCCTCTGGTCCGGTTGGACTCTAATCCTGAAGCTGGATGACCCCCAGAGGAACGTGGACTTGCACAGGCGGGCTCAGAAGAATGAACTTTCCACCGTCAGGGCAGATTTGGATTTTACTAATCACGTGCAGCTCCTTTATGGCGGAGACTTTATTTGGGGGCCACCGATCGGCCCTTAATTCGGTTTATTGGGTTCGTTCCGCGACCTTTGCTGCAAAGGTCGCGATCATTTCCCCTCAATCTGTAAAAGGATTACGGGATCTAGGAGTTGGTCACCTGACCTGCCGGGTGCCGAATACACTGGAAATAACTGTTCAGACTGTAGACGATTCCAATAGAAAGTTTAACCTTTTTTACACACTTATGAACAACAATCTCTGCGGTGTGATTTACACAACCGCGTGCTTCTTTACCATGTCTGAATAACTCAATCAGAACATTTAACAGTTTTATAATTTTATAAAACACCCGCATATGTAAGAGGTTGCATCCTGTTGGTTGAAATGAGTAAAATAAGTGACTTAATTCAGATTTATTAACGTTTATTCAGCGTTCTGCGCCGGCGCCACCTAGTGGACAAACGCGGCAGCGCAAAATGACGCAGCGCTGCGCCGGGGAGCTGACGTCACACATTCCCGCACCGACGTGGGCACGTGCGCTCCGCGTTTCCGAGTGTTTTTTTAAGTGTGCCGTCATCGCCGAGCTCCCGCATCGCCCCCCGACAACGACAGAGATGGCGGAGCCCGTGAACGCCGATGCGGTGGCCGCGACCCCGGGCCCGTCTCCTGCGGCCAGCCCGGGCTCCGAGCCGCCGTCCTCGGCTCTGTCTCCGACCGCCGACGGCTCGCAGCGCCTGTTCTTCTCCCACGACCTGGTCTCCGGCCGGTACCGGGGCTCGGTCCGGTTTGGCCTCGTACGAATGATCCATGGAGAAGAAGACTTTAACTCGGACTCGGATCTCGACGATGGAGGAGGGAGAGGAGGCGGCGGAGGGGGAGGAGGAGGAGGAGGAGGAGGACGGGTCCAGTGTGGTTCCGACACTGAAAGCGCCGCGGACACTCCGAGTCGGCCTCTGGTTCGGGGGTTTGTGCGCGTCCAGTGGTACCCCGAAGGAGGAAAACAGGACATCAGGGAGACAAAGGTACCAGCTAGGTGTCTACTCGGACCGGGCTTTTCATGTCGCACAGCACCGGGACCGCGGTGCTGCTCCGCCGGGTAAAGTGATGGATGTGCAGGGTTGTGAGGAACCAGAACCAGGGTCCGCCGAATGGACCTGCCCTCTGCCGATCCAACCTGGATCCTGGCTGGCTAACGGGCTAGCTGGCACATGAAGCTAACAGAGTAGCATGTAGCGCCGCGCCAGTCAGCTGGTCCCGGCAGCAGCAGCCTCTAAAGACGGAATAATTAATCAATCAATCAATCAATTAATTAATGAGAATGATGATGAGGATCTTCGGTACTTTCCTCTGTGCTGCTGTGGGCCCAGCTTTAACAGCCATCCCAGGATATATGGATTAGCTCATCCTGGGCTCTGGTTCTGGGCGTGACTGAGCCCAGCACAGCAGTGTGACAGGTGATGCGCACGGGGGCTGTGCGTGTGCGTGTGCGTGATCATTACACGGAGATGATGTTTCATATTACAATACAATGATCAACTGTGTGGTTAGGTCCAGTTTGGGAACATTTAGGGTCGCTGAGCTGAAGCTAGTTGGGATCTGTGGGACCGTGAAGCGTCTCTGGGGTGACCCGGACCACCAGGACACCTGTGGAACCAGGCTGCAGTCTCTGGGGTGACCCGGACCACCAGGACACCTGTGGAACCAGGCTGCAGTCTCTGGGGTGACCCGGACCACCAGGACACCTGTGGAACCAGGCTGCAGCCCGTTCACCTGCTCCCTGTTTCGTGCGCTGTCTCCAGGCAGATTAGTGCAGATCCCTGAGCCAGCGCCTGTTTCTGGGGTTCTGATGGAAGGTCGGCTCAGCTTTGGACCACATTGGTCTGGAAGCTGCTGGGAGGGGGGACGTGTGTGTGTGGGGGGGGCGCTGAGGCCTTTTTGTGCTTCCCAGTGAAATGAGTAAAGTTCTAGTCGACCCACCATTCAACGTTCAACGTGTGCGACAACAATCGTGCAGTAACACAAAGAGCGTGAACGTTAGCGTTAGCATTAGCGTTAGCGTTAGCGTTAGCGAGGATGAACAGAGAAGCTCAATGCTGCGCAGCGCTCTGGGATCCTGAATCCAGATTCAGATCATTGGGATCTTTTCCTGCGCTACACACACACACACACACACACCACACACACACTGTGTTGTGTGCCACTGTTTTGTTGTGTCATGATTCCAGTCTCTTTCTGGATGTGCCGACTCTCTGTCCCCTTGCACTTGCTGGTGTGTTCAGGTGGTCCAGGGTTCTGGTGTGGAACCGGACTCCAGCAGGACCCACAGGACTCCTCCAGCAGGTCCAGGAGCAATAATGAGTGTGACAGCTTCTATTTCCTGCTGCAGCAGATCAATGGGACCACATGGATCCTCTCCTCTGCAGGAGCCTCGGCCCCGGGCCCTCAGAGCCGGGCCCTCAGAGCTGGAGCCCTCAGAGCTGGAGCCCTCAGAGCTGGGCCCTCGGAGCCGGGCCCTCAGAGGCGGGCCCTCAGAGCTGGAGCCCTCAGAGCTGGAGCCCTCAGAGCTGGAGCCCTCAGAGCTGGAGCCCTCGGCCCCGGGCCCTCAGAGCTGGGCCCTCGGCCCCGGGCCCTCAGAGCTGGGCCCTCGGCCCCGGGCCCTCAGAGCCGGAGCCCTCAGAGCCGGAGCCCTCAGAGCCGGAGCCCTCAGAGCTGGCCCTCGGAGCCGGGCCCTCAGAGGCGGGCCCTCAGAGCTGGAGCCCTCAGAGGCGGGCCCTCAGAGCTGGAGCCCTCAGAGCTGGAGCCCTCAGAGCTGGAGCCCTCGGCCCCGGCCCTCAGAGCCGGCCCTCAGAGCTGGAGCCCTCAGAGCTGGAGCCCTCAGAGCTGGGCCCTCGGAGCCGGGCCCTCAGAGGCGGGCCCTCAGAGCTGGAGCCCTCAGAGCTGGAGCCCTCAGAGCTGGAGCCTCAGAGCTGGAGCCCTCGGCCCCGGCCCTCAGAGCTGGGCCCTCGGCCCCGGGCCCTCAGAGCTGGGCCCTCGGCCCCGGGCCCTCAGAGCCGGAGCCCTCAGAGCCGGAGCCCTCAGAGCCGGAGCCCTCAGAGCTGGGCCCTCGGAGCCGGGCCCTCAGAGGCGGGCCCTCAGAGCTGGAGCCCTCAGAGGCGGGCCCTCAGAGCTGGAGCCCTCAGAGCTGGAGCCCTCAGAGCTGGAGCCCTCGGCCCCGGGCCCTCAGAGCCGGGCCCTCAGAGCTGGAGCCCTCAGAGCTGGAGCCCTCAGAGCTGGAGCCCTCAGAGCTGGGCCTTCGGCCCCGGGCCCTCAGAGCTGGGCCCTCGGAGCTGGAGCCCTCAGAGCTGGAGCCCTCAGAGCTGGGCCCTCGGCCCCGGGCCCTCAGAGCTGGGCCCTCGGCCCCGGCCCTCAGAGCCGGCCCTCAGAGCTGGAGCCCTCAGAGCTGGAGCCCTCAGAGCTGGGCCCTCGGCCCCGGGCCCTCAGAGCTGGGCCCTCGGCCCCGGGCCCTCAGAGCTGGGCCCTCGGCCCCGGGCCCTCAGTGCTGGGCGTTACTATAGCGCACAGTAAAATCTCACTGTTGGAATTAAAATCCAAAATATTCCAAATGATAAGTAACAATTTAGACAGAATATGGTGGACTTTGTGGTCCAAATACTGGATCTGGTCCAGACTGGATCTGGTCCAGACGTTAAGGCTGCGACCCACCACCGTTCCGCTCTTCTTGGCCCGACTCTCCTGGTTCTCCCGTCCACTCCAGAATTCCCAACGGAGGAGTGTTGGAAAATGTTGTTGACTCCATAATGGATCTGATCTCTGCTCTGCCCCTCACACACACTCACACACACACACACACTCGCTCACACACACACACTCACACACACACACACACACCACACACACACACTCACACACTCACACACTCACTCACACACACACTCACACACTCACTCACTCACCCACTCACACACTCACTCACACACTCACTCGCTCACACACACACACACTCACTCACTCACCCACTCACACACTCACACACTCACTCGCTCACACACACACACACACACACACTCACTCACTCACACACACACTCACTCACACACTCACTCACTCACTCACACACACACACACACACACCCAATTGAGAGCCAGCAGGCTCTGGTGTTGGATGACCAGGGTGAGGCATCGCCCCGCGTCCCTCTCTCAGGGTTTTTGGCCCCGCGGGTGCTTACAGGGGTCATCGGTGTATCAGGTCCAGCAGAACCGCTGCCAGAACCCTGATACGGTCCTGGACCACCAACACACCTGGACTTTAATTATTCCTGGAAAACTTCAGCGTTTAAACGAGGGATATTACTAGTCTCCGTTACTAGTCTCCGTTACTAGTTTCTGTTACTAGTCTCCGTTACTAGTCTCCGTTACTAGTCTCCGTTACTAGTCGCCGTTACTAGTCTCTGTTACTAGTTTCCGTTACTAGTCTCTGTGACTAGTCTCTATTACTAGTCCCTATTGTTAGTCTCTGTTACTAGTCTCTGTTACTAGTCTCTGTTACTAGTCCCTATTGTTCGTCTCTGTTACTAGTCCCTATTGTTAGTCTCTGTGACTAGTCTCTGTGACTAGTCTCTATACTAGTCTCTGTTACTAGTCCCTATTGTTAGTCTGTGTGACTAGTCTCTGTTACTAGTCTCTATTGTTAGTCTCTGTGACTAGTCTCTATTACTAGTCTCCGTTACTAGTCTCTGTTACTAGTCCCTATTGTTAGTCTCTGTGACTAGTCTCTATTACTAGTCTCCATTACTAGTCTCTGTTACTAGTCCCTATTGTTAGTCTCTGTTACTAGTCTCTGTTACTAGTCTCTATTACTAGTCTCTGTGACTAGTCTCTGTGACTAGTCTCTATTGTTAGTCTCTATTGTTAGTCTCTGTGACTAGTCTCTGTGACTAGTCTCTATTACTAGTCTCTGTTACTAGTCCCTATTGTTAGTCTGTGTGACTAGTCTCTGTTACTAGTCTCTGTTACTAGTCTGTTACTAGTCTGTTACTAGTCTCTGTTACTAGTCTCTGTTACTAGTCTGTTACTAGTCCCTATTGTTAGTCTCTGTTACTAGTCCCTATTGTTAGTCTCTGTTACTAGTCTCTGTTACTAGTCTCTGTGACTAGTCTGTTACTAGTCTCTATTGTTAGTCTCTGTGACTAGTCTCTGTGACTAGTCTCTGTGACTAGTCTGTTACTAGTCTGTTACTAGTCTCTGTTACTAGTCTCTGTTACTAGTCTCCGTGACTAGTCTCCATTACTAGTCTCTATGTGTATAACATGCTTCACTTGCTCCTCTGATCCAGAAACACTCGTAGAGCTTTTTAACATCTTTTCCAGCTGAAACTTGAAGACCGCTCCATCGTGATCCGGGACATCGTGCGGCGGAACCACTCCAGCGTAAGAACCTTGGTGCTGCTCTGATTCTGCTGCGTGTTTGGCCGAGCTGCGCTCACGCCGGGCTTCTGCTCTTTAGGACAACCAGTGTGGGATTGTGACCAACATCGACATCGAGTGTGCGGTGAAACTGGTCGGAACCAACTGTGTGTTGTATCCAGTCAACAGCAAAGACCTGCAGCACATCTGGGTAGGAGCAGCGCCGCCCTGCTGGTCTGTAGCGGTGCTGGTGATTCTCCAGGGTGGGCTGGGTCCTAACCAGGCCTCCCTCTTCCTGTTGCAGTCCTTTATGTACGGGGACTACATCGCCTATGAATTCTGGCTGGGGAAGGTGTATGACCTGACCAACCACATCATCCTCAAGCTCTCCAACGGCGCCAGGTATGATGGTGGGGGTGGGGGTGGGGGGGGTGGTGCTTCAGGGGCCCTCAGCATCTCTGTCTCTGCTCAGGTGTTCTATGAGTGTGGAGGATGGGGCCAAGCTCTACGACGTCTGTCCCCATGTCAGTGACTCGGTAAGTAGCCACCCAGAACCTGCATCACCACGTTGGCACATACAGGAGCACATACAGGAGCACATACAGGAGCATCTACAGGAGCACCTACAGGAGCACCTACAGGAGCACATACAGGAGCACCTACAGGAGCACATACAGGAGCACATACAGGAGCACCTACAGGAGCACATACAGGAGCACCTACAGAGCATCTACAGGAGCACCTACAGGAGCATCTACAGGAGCACATACAGGAGCACATACAGGAGCACCTACAGGAGCACATACAGGAGCATCTACAGGAGCACCTACAGGAGCACCTACAGGAGCACATACAGGAGCACCTACAGGAGCACATACAGGAGCACATACAGGAGCACCTACAGGAGCACATACAGGAGCATCTACAGGAGCACCTACAGGAGCACCTACAGGAGCACCTACAGGAGCACCTACAGGAGCACATACAGGAGCACCTACAGGAGCACATACAGGAGCACATACAGGAGCATCTACAGGAGCATCTACAGGAGCACCTACAGGAACACCTACAGGAACACCTACAGGAGCACCTACAGGAACACCTACAGGAGCACCTACAGAGCACCTACAGGAGCACCTACAGGAGCACCTACAGGGGCACATACAGGGGCACATACAGGAACATCTACAGGAGCACCTACAGGAGCACCTACAGGAGCACTACAGGGGCACATACAGGAGCACATACAGGAACATCTACAGGAACACATACAGGAGCATCTACAGGAGCACCTACAGGAGCATCTACAGGAACATCTACAGGAGCATCTACAGGAGCACCTACAGGAGCACATACAGGAACATCTACAGGAGCACCTACAGGAACATCTACAGGAGCACCTACAGGAGCACCTACAGGGGCACATACAGGAGCACCTACAGGAGCATCTACAGGAGCACCTACAGGAGCATCTACAGGGGCACATACAGGAGCACCTACAGAGCACCTACAGGAGCACATACAGGAGCACATACAGGAACACATACAGGAGCATCTACAGGAGCACCTACAGGAGCACCTACAGGAGCACATACAGGAGCACCTACAGGAGCACCTACAGGGGCACATACAGGAGCACCTACAGGAGCACCTACAGGAGCACCTACAGGAGCATCTACAGGAACACCTACAGGAGCACCTACAGGAGCATCTACAGGAGCACCTACAGGAGCACCTACAGGAGCACCTACAGGAGCACTACAGGGGCACATACAGGAACACCTACAGGAGCACCTACAGGAGCACCTACAGGAACACCTACAGGAGCACCTACAGGAACACCTACAGGAACACCTACAGGAGCACATACAGGAGCATCTACAGGAACACCTACAGGAGCACCTACAGGAACACCTACAGGAGCACCTACAGGAGCACCTACAGGAGCACCTACAGGAGCACAGGCTTTTTTAGGATTTTATGGTCATGTTGGAGGCACATTTGCTTTCTGAACCCACCATATTTAACGTTTTCTTTGACATATTTAACCTGCAGGATTCCTGTAGTTTAGGGTTAAAAGGATGTTGGCGCTGAAGGATTCGAGGCTTCCTATAAACGTTGGGTTTGCTTCTCTACCCAGGGCCTGTTCTTTGATGAAGCATATGGTTTCTACCCAGGCCAGGTCCTCATCGGCCCTGCAAAGGTCTTCTCTAATGTACAGTGGCTGTCGGGGGTCAAACCCGTCCTCAGCAGGAAGTGCAAGTTCAGAGTGGTCGTGGAGGAGGTATGTTGAGATCAGTTCTTCAGGTCAAGAGTCCTTCTCCTGAAGGTCAGCTGGTGCTTTTGTTCCTCTCAGGTGAAAGTGGTGGAGCTAAAAGTGACTTGGATCACCAAGAGCTACTCTCCTAAAGGTTCTGACAGTGTTTGTCCACCCCCGTCCAGCATCACCCAGGAGAACCTCTGCAGGTGAGCTGGTTACTGGTCTACTGTTGAGGATTCTTCCTGGGTTCTCCTCAGACTAACCCTAACCCTTCTCTGGACCCGGTCACCTCACTCATGCTGTGCTGTGCTGGTGGGTCAGGGTGAGGCGTTTAGGGTACTACGACCACACTCAGAGGCAGCTTGGAGAGAGGGCGCTGTATGTGTTTCCAGCTAAAGGGGACGCAACACGCATCACCTGTGAAGGACCCGAAGGCGTCCCTGTCCTGCCTGAAGACCCCGTGGCCAGAAAGGTAATGGAATGAGATCTGTGATGGTTCCGAGCATCTCAAGTGTTGCTGTTTACTGACTGTGTCTTGGTTACAGCTGAAAAGGATGTTCAAGAAGGACTTAGTCAAGAAGGCGGAGACTCTGGAAATGCAAGGTGAGTGGGGAGGCCGGCGTCAGGGAGGGGGGGTACCCTGGACCAGACCGCATCATCTTCTGCTGTGTCATTTCATCTCGTCACATCATGTTTCGTGGATTCCCTGGTTGGTTGAGACAGAGCTCAGATTGTCCTGAAGAGATTTTAGCAGCAAAAGAAAAGTGAAAGTTCTGTCGTCACAATCAGGTGAGCACAGATCGGAGCACTCGGAACCCTCTCATGCCAACAACGGTCCCGTGGCTTCCATCCAGAACTGCCCAGAGTCCCAGAGTGTTAACGAATGCTCGGCTGAACCTGGGGACCAGGACGCTGATGATGAGGCTGCAGAGGACACGGACGATACCAGGTGTGTTTGCTGATGGGCCTCAGCAGAGAGCTGCTTCTGCCCCTTTGAAGCAGGTCACCTCAGCTCTGGCTGCTGCCCTAACCCTAACCCTGTCCCTGACCCTGATCCTAGCCCTGACCCTAGCCCTAACCCTAGAGTTGTGAGTGGAGAGCTCTAGACAAGAAGCCCTTCACCTGCTCTGCTGCTGGAGAACCACCCAAGAGTCACAATCAGCTGGAGACTCAGTTCAGTGAGGAACCCTAGCCCTGATCCTAGCCCTGATCCTTACTCTAGCCCTGACCCTGATCCTAACCCTGACCCTAACTCTAGCCCTGACCCTGATCCTAACCCTAGCCCTGACCCTGATCCTAACCCTAACCCTAGCCCTGACCCTAGCCCCGACCCTAACCCTAGCCCTGACCCTAGCCCCGACCCTAACCCTAGCCCTGACCCTAGCCCCGACCCTAACTCTAGCCCTGACCCTGATCCTAGCCCTGACCCTAGCCCCGACCCTAACCCTAGCCCTGACCCTAGCCCCGACCCTAACCCTAGCCCTGACCCTAGCCCCGACCCTAACCCTAGCCCTGACCCTAGCCCTGATCCTGACCCTAGCCCTGACCTTAACCCTAACCCTGACCCTAGCCCCAACCCTAACCCTAGCCCTGACCCTAGCCCCGACCCTAACCCTAGCCCTGATTCTGACCCTGATACCATCTTTTACCAGGTAAACCAAAATGAAAGTCAAGGATAGATTTTTACCTAAACTCAAGTTGCAGACGTCAAAACAAACCTGGTGGTTTTCTAAGCTCCTTGTTAGGCTTTGTTCAGATGCGGTGAAGTGGTGATAACTAGATAACTAGCACTCTGGCCTGTTATAACTAGATAACGAGCTCTCTGGCCTGTTATAACTAGATAACGAGCTCTCTGGCCTGTTATAACTAGCACTCTGGCCTGTTCTAACTAGATAACTAGCACTCTGGCCTGTTCTAACTAGATAACTAGCACTCTGGCCTGTTATAACTAGATAACGAGCTCTCTGGCCTGTTATAACTAGATATGTTGCCTGTTATAACTAGATAACTAGCACTCTGGCCTGTTATAACTAGATAACGAGCTCTCTGGCCTGTTATAACTAGATAACGAGCTCTCTGGCCTGTTATAACTAGCACTCTGGCCTATTATAACTAGCACTCTGGCCAGTTATAACTAGATAACTAGCACTCTGGCTGTTATAACTAGCACTCTGGTCTGTTATAACTAGATAACTAGCACTCTGGCTGTTATAACTAGCACTCTGCCTGTTATAACTAGATAACGAGCTCTCTGGCCTGTTATAACTAGATATGTTGCCTGTTATAACTAGATAACTAGCACTCTGGCCTGTTATAACTAGCCCTCTGGTCTGTTATAACTAGATAACTAGCACTCTGGTCTGTTATAACTAGATAACTAGCACTCTGGCCTGTTATAACTAGATATGTTGCCTGTTATAACTAGATAACTAGCACTCTGGCCTGTTATAACTAGCACTCTGGCCTGTTATAACTAGATAACTAGCACTCTGGCTGTTATAACTAGATATGTTGCCTGTTATAACTAGATAACGAGCTCTCTGGCCTGTTATAACTAGATATGTTGCCTGTTATAACTAGATAACGAGCTCTCTGGCCTGTTCTAACTAGCACTCTGGCCTGTTATAACTAGCACTCTGGCCTGTTCTAACTAGATAATTAGCACTCTGGCCTGTTATAACTAGATATGTTGCCTGTTATAACTAGATAACTAGCACTCTGGCCTGTTATAACTAGCACTCTGGCCTGTTCTAACGAGATAACTATCCTCCAGATGAGACTTTTCTTCGTCTGCTGCTGCTTTACATTCATATTTCTCTCCAGTTGGATTTGGTTGCTTTGCCCTGGTGATGCTTGATCCCCTATCTGAACCGTCTATCTGCCCCTCTCTACCCATATCTGCCCCTCTCTACCCATATCTGCCCCTCTCTACCCATATCTGCCCTGCAGCTCTCTGACATCATCAGCCAGCTCCACGGCCTCTTCCCAGAGTGGAGGCCTGGCCGCCAACCGCAAGAAGAGCATCCCGCTCTCCATCCGCAACCTGAAGAGGAAGCACAAGAAGAAACGGACAAAGTTCTCCCGAGAGTTCAAACCTGGGGACCGGTGGGTGGAGAACGCTGCCCGTGCTTTAGCTCTGCGACCTTTGCTGCCCTTTGCCCCCAATATTTCCAAATGATTTCAGATGCTAACGTTTGTCCTCCCGTGACGGATCTGATCACGACTCAGGCACACTTACCTGCCCACTGCTAAATCAAGTTAAAAATGAGAAGGACATGACATGATCTGAACAATAACAGCAACAACGACGATGACAACAATCATAACAACAACAACGATGATAATAACAATGATGATGATAACAGCAATAACAACAATGATGATAAAACAATGATGATAACAGCAATAACAACAATGATGATAATAACGATGATGATAACAGCAATAACAGCAATGATAACAGCAATAACAGCAATGATGATAATAACAATGATGATGATAACAGCAATAACAACAATGATGATAAAACAATGATAACAGCAATAACAACAATGATGATAATAACGATGATGATAACACATAACAACACCATGATGATAACAACAATGATGATGATAACAGCAATAACAACAATGATGATAAAACAATGATAACAGCAATAACAACAATGATGATAATAACAATGATGATAACAGCAATAACAACAATGATAATAACACAATGATGATGATAACAGCAATAATAACAATGATAATAACAATGATGATGATAACAGCAATAATAACAATGATAATAACAATGATGATGATAACAGCAATAACAACAATGATGATAACAGCAATAACAACAATGATGATAATAACGATGATGATAACAGCAATAACAACAATGATGATAATAACAATGATGATAACAGCAATAACAACAATGATAATAACAATGATGATGATAACAGCAATAACAACAATGATAATACAATGATGATGATAACAGCAATAAAACCATGATGATAATAACAATGATGATAACAACAGCAATAATAACAATGATAATAACAATGATGATAACAGCAATAACAACAATGATGATGATAACAGCCATAATAACAATGATAATAATGATGATGATAACAGCAATAATAACAATGATAATAACAACAATGATGATGATAACAGCAATAATAACATGATAATAACAACAATGATGATGATAACAGCAATAACAACAATGATGATGATAACAGCAATAATAACAATGATAATAACAATGATGATGATAACAGCAATAACAACAATGATAATAACAACAATGATGATGATAACAGCCATAATAACAACAATGATGATGATAACAGCAATAACAACAATGATAATAACAACAATGATGATGATAACAGCCATAATAACAATGATAATAACAATGATGATGATGATAACAGCAATAATAACAATGATAATAACAACAGTGATGATGATAACAGCAATAATAACAATGATAATAACAACAATGATGATGATAACAGCAATAATAACAACAATGATGATGATAACAGCAATAATAACAGTGATAATAACAACAATGATGATGATAACAGCAATAACAGGAAGTATCCACATTAGCTTCCTCCTTAACAGAATGAAACGGACACTCAAACCCGGCTGCGGTCCCTTTCAGGCTCTGGTCAGCTGTGTCCTCTCAGAAAGCTTCTCTGACCCTCCTGCTCTGTCCAGTGTTGCCGTGGAGGTGGTGTCCACGAAGACCACGGCTGACGTGATGTGGAAGGACGGGCGCCTGGAGAGGAGCATCCGTTCAAACAGCCTCATCCCGGTCCAACACCTCGACACTCACGAGTTTTGTCCTGGAGACTTTGTGGTGGACAAACGACGTAAGAATCCCTGAAAGGCTGGGACATTTACTTCCATCCAAGTTTCAAATGTTGCTGGTTCCTGCAGGTGCCGTTGTGCTTTGTGTGCTTGTAGCTCAGGCCCTCCCGGACCCAGGCGTGTACGGTGTGATCCAGTCTGGAGACCATAAGGCCAGAACGTGTGTCGTCAAGTGGATGAAACTCAACTCGTCCAGCGACGACGTGGAGGTGCGTCTTTAAATGGGCTCTCCTGCAGTTCAGGGGCCGTTTCTAAACTGCTCTTGGTTCCGCTCCAGGTTCTGGGCACGGAGGAGGACGTCAGCGTCTACGACATCGCTGATCACCCAGATTTCCACTTCCGCACCAGTGACATTGTGATCCGAATATGGAACTCTGAGAATGGAGAGAATGACTGTGAAAATGAGGTGAGAGGAGCTGCTGCAGGTGCCTGTTGCTTCCCAGAGCCGCTCACGAGCAGGTGTGTGTGTTCCAACGTGCTGCGTCACTCTGTCCAACCGTGGCTGTTTGTTTGGCTCAGACCTCCGTTGGTCAGGTGTCCAGGGTGGATGTGAGCAGTAAGGTGGAGGTGGTGTGGGCGGACAACTCCATGACGATCGTCTTGCCCCAGGTCAGGCTTTCCTCCTGTTGCTCCGAATGTTGCGAGGGTGGTAGAGCGGCTGCTCCTGACCCTGTGGTACTGTTGCACGCAGCACCTCTACAGCGTGGAGTCGGAGATGGAGGAGACCGACTACGACTCTGTGGAGGAGACCAGCAGCGTCCTGTCCACCGAGGAGTGGGAAGACGAGAGCGACAGCTGGGAGAACGACAACGGCCTCGCCACTGAAGACGACTGCCACGCCAACGGCGCCGATGCCACGGACGCAGCCACCTCCAACCCCAGCCCCGCCCCCTCCGCTGTGTTTATCATCCCTCCCCAAGAGGGCACCAAAGCTGGGGTCACCAGTCCACCCAGAGGAGGTTCTGGAGAAGCCTGGGAGGTGTCTGCTGCCAGTCCTTCTGGAGGAGGTGCACATCACCCACACGCTATCATCACTGTCGGTCTGGTGCTGCTGAACGGTACCGGTACTCTGGTACCGAACGAGGGCAGACCCCAGATCAGGCTCCTGTTGTCTTTAGGTGCTAATGTGGAGCCAGAAATGTCAGTCTGAGGGTTTGTTGAGGTGACCCAGCGAGGTTTAGATGTTTGTGTGGGCCGGGACAGATGTTCTTCTGTTTCTTCACTCAGCTGGATTTATGTTCCCTTCAGGGCTTTTCTGTTCCAGCTTCCATCCATCATCACTAACAAACATCTCAGCGGCGTCTTCAGGCCTGCGTCCACAGACTGAGATTCTTTTTGCTTACCGTAGGAACGGTAAACGGAGCCGAGAAGGCCAGTAAAGATAATTCCTCTCGGGGCTTCCGGGAGTTAAAAGAGGCGTTGAAGATCCTGGAGAGCCTGAAAAACATGACTGTTGAGCAGCTCTGGACCGGCGGCTCTCCAACGTCCCCCACCTCTGCCGAACCTGCTTCCACCACTCAGGCGCCACCTGCTGGTGCAGCTGCAGGTGCTGAGAAACCCACAAAGGAGAAACGCTTCTTAGATGATATCAAGAAACTGCAGGAGAACCTGAGGAAGACGCTGGACAACGTGGCTATCGTGGAGGAGGAGAAGATGGAGGCTGTGGTCGGGGCTGGGGGCAGTGCACAAGTGCCAGAAGTAGGTTCCTTTGCTTGGACTTCACCCTTGAGCTGTCCTGTCTCATGGACGCTGTTGCTGTGTTCAGGCCGAGCGAGCTGGCGAGGAGAAGCCCCCACAGGAGCCACAGACCCCAGTGAGTGGACCAGAGTGGCCCAGCGACACTCTGAGTGACACGCCTGTACTGTGCCAGCAGACTGGAGGGAAGCCCGGAGTCACCTTCACCAGCGCCAAGGGCGAGGTCTTCTCTGTGCTGGAGTGGGCGCCAGGTGAGCGCCTCAGCCGTCCTCGCTCGCCTCGTCCAGACCCACTCACTATTCCCACTATTCCCATTATTCACCGTCGGCCTGCTTTCTGTTCTAGACACACACTCCTTCAAGAAGATGGAATTCCAGCCTGCAGAGGCCAAGAAGTTTTTCAGCACAGTGAGGAAGGAGATGGCTTTGCTGGCTACGTCCCTCCCAGATGGCATCATGGTGAAGACCTTTGAGGATCGGATGGTGGGTGTGTTGCTGACCCCGGAGTCATGTGACCTCCAGGAAAGGTCAGTCCGAGCATTCTTCTAAGCACTTCTTGGCTCTGTGTCCACCAGGACCTGTTCTCCGCGCTGATCAAAGGCCCGACACGTACTCCCTACGAGGACGGACTCTTCCTGTTTGACATCCAGCTGCCCAACATCTATCCGGCCGCGCCCCCTCTGTTCCGTTACCTGTCCCAGTGCAGCGGGCGCCTCAACCCCAACTTGTATGATAATGGGAAGGTCTGCGTCAGCCTGCTGGGCACCTGGATCGGCAAGGTGGGGGTTTAATCACCATTGATCCAGGAACCACATTCGTTTGTAGTGAAGTGGGACGCCATCTTCATCAGGTCCGGGTGCTTGTTGCTAAAGTAACGCAGAAATCTGCTCAGAACCTTTGACTTTCTGAGCCACGGCTGCAGGAAGCCCTGGTTTTAAAATGGTTCTTCTCAATTAAGACAAAAGGTCAAAAGGTTATTTTCAACTTTAGGTACACGAAAGTCGTCCAATACTTTTGAATCCCGATTATTTTAAATAATTCCCCTAAAACTGTCGTATTTGTGACTGTTGTTGGTGAGCACAGGGCACCGAGAGGTGGACCAGTAAATCCAGTCTGCTGCAAGTCCTGATCTCCATCCAAGGTGAGCACGCACAGACAGATGTGCCTCATGTCATACGTGATGTAGCGTCCAGCCTGCTGATGGCGTCCCTCCGCAGGGCTGATTCTGGTCAACGAACCCTACTATAACGAGGCGGGCTTCGACAGCGACCGGGGGCTGCAGGAAGGTTACGAGAACAGCCGCTGCTACAACGAGATGGCGCTGATCAAGATGGTTCAGTCCATGACGCAGCTCCTGCAGAACCCCGTGGAGGTCTTCAAACAGGAGATTCAGGAGCACTTTGCTGTGAGCGGCTGGAGGCTCCTCCACCGGCTGGAGGCCTGGCTGGAGCTGAACGAGGCTGCAGAGAAGGGCCAGGCAGCGCACGCCTCCGCCAGGGCGCCGCAGCCCAAGGCCTCGCCGCTGGAGTCTGCCGATCATCCCGGGGGGGCCCTGGCCCACAGCAGCCCCAGTAAGCCCAGGGACGAGGTGTCCGGCCCTGGAGTTCCCAGCATCATTGAAGAGGAGCTGGAGGACTCTGGGTTGAGCCCGTCCACCACGGCAGCTCAGCAGCAGGAGCTGAGCCACAGCTCCGACGGTGACAGCAGCCCGAGCAACGCCTCGCTGGGGGGCGAGGCCCGGAGTGGGGGCGCGGCCCCAGACTCTGCCGCCCGATGCGCCGCCTCCGAGGCAGTTTCAGCTGTGGCCGGTGGGGTGACGGGCGCCACGGGGAGCCAGCCCGCGGTGCGACCAAAGAAACGGAGAAAGAGCTACCGGAGCTTCCTGCCAGAGGGCGGCGGCTACCCCGACATCGGCTTCCCACTGTTCCCGGTGTCCAAGGGGTTTGTGAAGAGCGTTGGAAGCGTTCTGCAGCAGTACCGAGCCGCGCTGGCCGCCGCTGGCGTCGCTGAGCGTACAGAGTAAGTGCCTCCTCGCCGTCCCCACACGTCTCTGCACTGGCCCCCCCCCCCTCCTCCTTTCCATACAAGTTTCCCAACGGTTGGTGACCTCTTCCTCGGAGAGTCTGGAGTCCATCGGGACCTGCACTGTGTCCCCAATACTGCCTGCCTTTTTAAACTTTTCACGCCATTCCCGAGGCTGCTCCCGATTCCCTGAGCTGGTTTGGCCTTTAACCCCCGTAACAATGGAGCAGGTCCGGCTGAGAGGACGGCGGCTCTGCTCTGGATGGGAATTCCTGATCTTTTTGTGCTCCTCAGTGTTTCTGCAGATGAGTGTGATGATAAATGGGCGGAGCTCACATCTGCAGCACTCTCACTTAAGGACTTGAGGTTCGGATCAGTGCCACCCCCCCCCCCCCCCCCCCCCCCCCCCCCCCGGACTCCCCCCCCCCCCCTCCTGGATGTGCTGGATGAGCTCTCTGATGAAAACCATCGAACTGGCGCTGCTTTTGATTCTGAGGTTCCAGCAGGTTGTAGCACCGTCCTGCACTACAACAGACGGAGGGACGATCTGCTGTTGGACCGGGGCCACGTGGCTGAGCGGGACGGCTTTGATCACTGCTGAGATGCTTCCAGAACAAATGTCCAGAACAAAATCCCAAATATTGAAGCAGAACTTGCTGAATGTTGAAGAAACTGCCAAACATAGCAGCTTTTCCACTCCCCACTGCACATGCTGGTGTTCTCCTTTGCCAATCACTCGCACTGCATCCCATAGAGAGCAGCAGGTGACAGTTTACATAGGTGGGCGTGGCCAGGGCGTGGCCACCCTCCAATATGGTGTTTCGGCCGACCCCACGGCTCCGATGCCCCGGCCCACGTTGTGCTTCTGATGCTAGCAAACATCCATTCCATCTCCTCGGGTGGCCTTCCGTGGATCACGCGGCACCACCGTGTCCAGACTGATCATTCCAAACACTCACGATGGCGCCGCTGACCCCCCGACAGGTCGCTCATAGCAGGACGTGCAGCTCGTGTCACCGACTCTGACAGGAGTCTCTGTTTACATCTTTCGGAGAGCGGCGTTCTCTTAGTAACGAGCCGACGCGCTCGCCTGCTGCTACTCCGCCGTGGGATGAAGGAGGCAGCGAGGCCGGATTGTTTGTCTCAGATGGGATGTTCTGGATGAGGGTGATCTGAGGGGCTCGGTCTTCCTGGCTGGGGTGTTGCTGCCCTTCCTGCCCCGTTAGTGTTGTAGCCTCGTCTCCCACTCGTCTCCCTCATGCTGCTGCGGCGGGTCAGAGGTCACCTCCTCCTTCCTGAGGGTCCTGTTGGAAGAGGCGGTGCAGACGTGGAGCTTGGCTGGAGGTGACTTCATCCCTTTTCTTTTCTTTTCTTTTTTTTGCAAAGGTTGCTGCAAGAGAAAAATGTGAAACGATCAAATATCAGTCAGGAACGACGTGCACCACGCTGTATAAACTCCAGATTATTAATATTATTAATTTTACAGCCAAAGCATGTAACATGTTGCTTTAAGCCTTTTAATTGGGCGACACACAAGACTTGACTGTACGATGTCTACATTTCCACAGTGGCCTGTTTATTGATATATATATTAAAAATAAAGTTCTGATTTGTAGCCTGACTCCTGCGTCCAGTGTCACCTGAATATACGACGTTTATGTTGAGCACAACCTAAAGAGTCGAGAAGATGATGGTGATGATGATGATGATGATGATGGTGGTGATGAAGATGGTGGTGATGATGGTGGTGATGAAGATGGTGGTGGTGGTGATGATGGTGATGGTGGTGATGAAGATGGTGGTGATGAAGATGCAGCCATAACAGCCGCAGATATTATAATATTATACGGATGGACGTATAAAGTCGAAACCGCCGATTTCCACTTCTGGCCACAAGGCGGCAGCAAAGCCAAAGCAACTGCAGGACGTTTTGGAACAAAATGCTTAAATTAAAAATCAAGTGCATCATTCAATAATTAGTTAAATGCCTAATTAATTAATTATGATTGTAATTGAACACATACATGCATTATTAAATGTGTCACTAATTAGTTAAAATTATTCATTCAAAAATGTGTCATTAATTGTTTGAAATGATCAAAAACAAAACTAATTTTATCTAAAAACATATACTGTATATTTTCCTTATTTAATGAACGATTTCATGGTCCTATGTTGCAATACAGAATCTGTCACCCATCAAAAGCTACCAGAGACCTGGTGTGATCCACTGCCTGCTGGGGTCTCGACCCACCGTGGGATTATATGAAAGTTGGTTCTGGTGAGGACGGTTGTTTGTCTGGTTCTTTCACTGCTGCTGAGCAACAACTGTCCACCACTGTTGGACATTTCAGAAGCTGCAGGAACAGAGGACCCGAACCCTGGAACAGTTCAGCCAGTGATTAACCTGCCAGGGCTTCTGTGCACCTGAGCCTGCAGTGGACCCTGGCCCACTTCTTCCATGGCCGGAACAGCCATCAGGTCTGTAGCTAAGTGGGACTGGTAGGTGGGCAGCACACGGACAACGCCTCCCTTCTTCAGCACCACCCAGTCTGGGGACAGGGGCTGGTCCACAGGGACTCTGGCGGACCAGTGATTGATTTGTGGACATGTGGGGAATTCTGGATGTCTGCTACTCTGACGGTGTTGTTGGAATTGGAGAAGTTCTGGAAGGAGTTCAAGTTGTTCCCCAGACTCTCATTTGTCTGTTGCTCATCTGCAGCCGGCCAATAAGCCAGCCTGCCTTTGTAGACCTGCAGAGTCGCACCAGGGTGCCAACAGTGAAACGAGCAGCTCCAACGAAGGTGCTTCTCACTCTCAATGTTCACACCTGCTACAAAGCTCCCTGCCAAAGACAAAAGCAGAAGAGACGTGGACTGGAGATCAGGTCCAATCAGGACACAAGTCCTCTGCAGAGCAGGAACCCCCAGCTGGGCAGGAGATCCTCGTTACCCACTCTTGACGCCCTGTGGTGAGAATGAAGAACAGCTGAATACAGAAGCTTGACGCTCACTCTCGATCAGAACTCTGCACTCAGGTCTGAATAAAAAACCCACTATCATCGATCAGGCTGTTAGACCTGCCCCCTGCTGTGCCTTTCAGGTCAGATCTATCTGATTTAAAATTTATTTTTAAAATGTATTAAGATTTATTTAACAAATAATCGCTCTTCAGTATTAAAAAAAATAATGTGCCTGTAAATATTTATACTTATATACTTTGTAGAACTGAGATTATTCTTTATAAAACAATGTTGTGTAACACCAGTAGCGACCATAGGGGGCGCTGGGCCGCCGTCCTCTCTGATGAGAAAAAACGCAAAAGTTATCTTTACAAATTTAGTGATGTCGTTTTTACCCATTAGTGTGTCCCGACATACACTATGAATCATGTAAACTGCATTTCCAAGGGACATTCATTTACCAGTGGATTTCCACAGACTGGTGTCGTTTCCATGTTCAGGCGGGTCAGAGCAGCCAATCAGCTGCTGTTGCCAGGCAAACGCAGACGGCTTTGACCAATCAGCGTCGCAGGATCGCTGTCACGGCGCTGCGGAAAAGCCAGCCAGTCAGTCAGTCAGTCAGTCAGTCAGTCAGTCAGTCAGTCAGTCAGTCAGTCAGTCAGCCAGCCAGCCAGCCAGCCAGCCAGCCAGTCAGTCCTGCTCGTGGTTTTCTTCCTTTTAAAGGGAGTTTTGGGGGACTGGGTTTCTTTTAACCAGCTTTTAACCAATTTAATCCATCTATAGTCACCTGTAGTGTTAGAATCCAACATGTTGATTTGAATTGGTTAAAATGCTTCAGCTGATCCAATATCTGTTAAACACTCCACCTCTTTGGTCTCCGTTACATTTCTGTTTCACATCTCAGTCATTTGGTGGTTTTGTCCGTAGCAACTTACGGTGAATCGCCTGTGCAATCGAGACCCACAAGAGGTGAGCAAATTACTATCTTACAGTCAAAAACTACATTGTACAAATGAAACTACAAAAACACTGCAGATGCTCTCAGAAGTTTGGTATCTTCAAGAGCTCTTTGGAGGAACAGATTTCCCAAAGAGGAAAAGGAAGCGGAATAGTCTCTTAGCGTTCCTGGACAGAAAGCTTTGCTACACGACGCTAATGTGTGGAACAAAGGAGAAGTAGCACGGCTTTGAAGAATGTTCAGGAACAAAGGAGCAGACTCAGCTAGTACTCATATATGTATGTGTATAAATATATATAAAAACCGGGAAAAACTGATGATGTGGGCTAAATCCAAACGAAAAGTCTAAACTACTCAGCACTAAAAGAATTCTACCAAAGTAAACAACAACACTAACCCTAACCCAACCCTAACCCTAACCCAACCCTAACAACAACACTAACCCTAACCAACCCTAACCCTAACCCAACCCTAACAACAACACTAACCCTAACCCAACCCTAACCCTAACCCTAACCCAACCCTAACAACAACACTAACCCTAACCCAACCCAACCCTAACCACAACACTAACCCTAACCCAACCCTAACCCAACCCTAACCACAACACTAACCCTAACCCAACCCTAACCCTAACCCAACCCTAACCACAACACTAACCCTAACCCAACACTAACCCTTCCTAATCTTCTTCATAAATAACATCAGTGGTAAATCCAGTAACCCTCACCCACCTCTTTTCTCCTCACAGTTTCTGTCATCAAATATTCGCTGTGTATAGTTTCCTTAGCAACAGATACATGCATTAACTGAAAGAGCGGATGAGCGGTGGTTCTCTCACTCATTTTTAGACCAGTGATAAAGTTCAAAGTGATTCTACACTAAAACACTCCTGAAGCTCACAAAACCTACGTCTTCCCACCTGATTGATTGATTGATTGATTGATTGATTGATTGATTGATTGATTGATTGATTGATGATTGATTGATTGATTGATTGATTGATTCCAATTGAGATGGATGCCTGCATTGCATGTGCCGGGCCAGTCCGAACTGGCGCTTCGGCCTTGAGGCCTTGCTCTTCAAGACGTAAAATCTGTTTCAAGTGCACCAGAAGCTTGTCAGCCACCAGAATGTCGTCCAGAGAGACAAATCCGAATGGGAGGTCACCCAAAACGGAGTCCATCAGCCTCTGAAAAGCTTGCAGCGCCCCTTTCAGGTCAAAAGGGTTAGGGCTGTAATCACAGCAGTCTTCTGTCCTCCACAGGAATCTGGTGAAACCGCGCACCAGAGCTACCTTAGAAAAACCTGCGTACTAGGCAAACGGGAAAACCCTGGAGTCACCAAGGCCATATGGAGCGGTGAGGCCCATGGGCTGTTCGGGGCTTAACTATACCTAAAATCCCATCGTGGTGAATTCTTCTCTTGCTGTAGCCAACGCGTGAAGCCCCACGGGGCCTATGTTGGGGATGAAATGTTCTATAGGGTTACCAACCACATGGAAATACTGCCAGCGAATGCTGAAGAGCATTAAAGCCGAGAACTTAGCCAAGCATTAATGGCCCAGATAGATGTGTGATTGATGTGTGATAGATGTGTGATGTGTGATAGATGTGTGATAGATGTGTGATAGATGTGTGATAGATGTGTGATGTGTGATAGATGTGTGATAGATGTGTGATAGATGTGTGATAGATGTGTGATAGATGTGTGATAGATGTGTGATGTGTGATAGATGTGTGATAGATGTGTGATTGATGTGTGATCGATGTGTGATAGATGTGTGATTGATGTGTGATAGATGTGTGATGTGTGATAGATGTGTATAGATGTGTGATAGATGTGTATAGATGTGTGATAGAGTGTGATAGATGTGTAATAGATGTGTGATAGATGTGTGATAGATGTGTGATCGATGTGTGATAGATGTGTGATTGATGTGTGATCGATGTGTGATAGATGTGTGATGTGTGATAGATGTGTGATAGATGTGTGATCGATGTGTGATCGATGTGTGATAGATGTGTGATGTGATAGATGTGTGATAGATGTGTGATAGATGTGTGATAGATGTGTGATGTGTGATAGATGTGTGATCGATGTGTGATCGATGTGTGATCGATGTGTGATTGATGTGTGATTGATGTGTGATCGATGTGTGATCAATGTGTGATAGATCATTTAGTAGTGATCTATCACTTTTCGAGGAAGTGCTTCCTAGAATAGTATTGAAACCTGTATGTTACTACATTCAGGTGAATGAGGTGACGAGCCGTTATCCCGACCTATCTATACGTCCCTATTGGGAATCCTTGCCTGTCTGTCTGTCTGTCTGTCTGCCTGCCTGTCTGTCTGTCTGTCTGTCTGCCTGCCTGCCTGCCTGCCTGCCTGCCTGCTGCCTGCCTGCCTGCCTGCTGCCTGCCTGCCTGCCTGCCTGCCTGCCTGTCTGCCTGTCTGCCTGTCTGCCTGCCTGCCTGCCTGCCTGCCTGTCTGCCTGTCTGCCTGCCTGCCTGTCTGCCTGTCTGCCTGCCTGCCTGCCTGCCTGTCTGCCTGTCTGCCTGCCTGCCTGCCTGCCTGCCTGCCTGTCTGCCTGCCTGTCTGCCTGTCTGCCTGTCTGCCTGTCTGCCTGCCTGCCTGTCTGTCTGCCTGCCTGCCTGCCTGCCTGTCTGCCTGTCTGCCTGCCTGCCTGTCTGCCTGTCTGCCTGCCTGCCTGTCTGCCTGTCTGCCTGCCTGCCTGCCTGCCTGTCTGCCTGTCTGCCTGCCTGCCTGCCTGTCTGTCTGTCTGTCTGTCTTCAAATATGACGTTTAAATACCTGGTAGACGTTTAATAACTAACCATTCCTTCAGTTAACAGAAAGATGGCGACATTACACTAACTAGATCATCTCTCACTTTAACTGTGATGGAGGGTTAGTGTTAGGGTTAGGGTTAGGGTCAGGTTAGGGTTAGGGTTAGGGTTAGGGTCAGGGTTAGGGTTAGGGTCAGGGTTAGGGTTAGGGTCAGGGTCAGGGTTAGGGTCAGTGTCAGGGTCAGGGTTAGGGTCAGGGTTAGGGTTAAGGTTAGGGTTAGGGTCAGGGTCAGGGTTAGGGTCCCTCCAGGTGATGGACTTGTGTCGATCAAAAGTGGATCTGTGCTACGCTAATGTTGCTAAGATGGCTGAGCTAACTGGGTGAGTAACTTTATTTTTATCTGCCCTAACCCCGACCCCAAACACCTGGTCAATGACTGCTTGGAACTGATTTGTTACATGTTGGTGCCCAACCTGCCCCCTAGTGTTGTTGTTGGGTTGTTAACCACCCCAGATCCTGGGCTTTTCCAACGTGGACCACGCAGCTAGCCTATGGTTCGGTCAAAAATGGAAGGTAGCATTGTGCATCTTTAGGGCATCATGGGTTATTGATCCCAGTTGCTACTGCTGCTAATAACTTCATCAGTATTTGGTGAGCTAGGAATTATTTAAAATAAACATTCATATCTTAATTTGCATTATTGGCATGGTAGAATTTGTCCTCATTAGTGACAAACGTATGTAATAGTACTGATCAAGTGTCATCTGTGTGTGTGTGTGTGTGTGTGTGTGTGTGTGTGTGTGTGTGTGTTGTGTGTGTGTGTGTGTGTGTGTGTGTGTGTGTGTGTGTGGTTCCAGGCGTGGGCATGTGGGAGAGGAGATGAGGTTATATATTGCTGTACGCTGCTCCCATTACACACCTGCAGACAGATGAGCTGAAGACGAGCTGATCTTCTCAGCACATCAAACCAGCGTGGAGGCTTTTCTCTGGCAGGAGAGAGGTGGCCATCTTCATGTCTCTGAATGCTCTTTTTCCCTGGAGGCTTTCAGGTTTTACATGAGCATATTATGTAATTTGCTTCAAAGAGAAAAACACACATGTTTCTCCAGTGTGAGATCATTACACTCACTGTGGGCCTCACAACAAAAGAGGCCTTTCATTCCAAACTGCAGCCTGGATGCAGATTTCCTCAAAGCTATTGATGGAAAATGGCACAGATGAGGAGGAGAGACTCACTCTGAATGGAGACAGAGGATCCTGACTTCCACTCATCTCAGCTGTGAGCTGTGTGATGGGGGGGGGCAAAGGGGGGGCGAGGGGGGAGCAAAGGGAGGTGGGGGAGCAAAGGGGGGGCGTGGGGGGAGCAAAGGAGGTGGGGGAGCAAAGGGGGGGGCGGGGGGGGGGGGGGGGGGGGGGGGGGGGCAAAGGGAGGTGGGGGAGCAAAGGGGGGGCGAGGGGGGAGCAAAGGGAGGTGGGGGAGCAAAGGGAGGTGGGGGAGCAAAGGGGGGGCGAGGGGGGGGCAAAGGGAGGTGGGGGGGGCGAGGGGGGGGCAAAGGGAGGTGGGGGGACACATTCATTAGCTTCTCCATCACCTCTCCAGCACCTTAATAGAGCAGCTGAGGCAGATGTCCACAGGTAAACGCACCATGTGTGGAGCACCTGGAGCACCCCCCCCCTTACCTGGAGGGAGCCCCCCCCTTACCTGGAGGGAGCCCCCCCCCTCGCCTGGAACACACACCCCCACATGTACGTGCGTGTGTGTGTGTCTCTATATCCAGACACACACACACGCACACACACACAAACACACATATACATGCGTGTGTGTGTGTGTGTGTGCGTCTCTGGATATCCAGACACACACACACACACATATACGTGCGTGTGTGTGGTGTCTCTATATCCAGACACACACACACACCGCAGCATTTAGCTGGCAGCACCACAATATTTGCCGTCTGGGTCACTTAACAACGATGGCTTGGGGAGAAGGTTTTCCTGTCTGCTCGGCTCTGATTCCTGATTCCTTCTTCTGCTCTGTTTCTTCAGAGGCTCCTCCCATCTACGGTGAGGCTCCTCCCATCTATCGTGCACCGCCATAATTATATAAGTGTTACGCAAACCCGCCTCTTGCCTGAAAAAAAGCCGTTTGAAGCTCCATATGATAAAGTGTCATGAGATGCAGACACATATTGTCATTATTATTATTATCACATTATTAATCCTGAAGATCTCTCAACTTTTTTTGCTGCTGGCATGAACATTCCCAACACTCTCCATCCTCAGGCTGATCTCCTGCCCTGATCCCAACACTCTCCATCCTCAGGCTGATCTTCTGCCCTGATCCCAACACTCTCCCTCCTCAGGCTGATCTCCTGCCCTGATCCCAACACTCTCCCTCCTCAGGCTGATCTCCTGCCCTGATCCCAACACTCTCCCTCCTCAGGCTGATCTCCTGCCCTGATCCCAACACTCTCCCTCCTCAGGCTGATCTCCTGCCCTGATCCCAACACTCTCCCTCCTCAGGCTGATCTCCTGCCCTGATCCCAACACTCTCCATCCTCAGGCTGATCTCCTGCCCTGATCCCAACACTCTCCCTCCTCAGGCTGATCTCCTGCCCTGATCCCAACACTCTCCCTCCTCAGGCTGATCTCCTGCCCTGATCCCAACACTCTCCCTCCTCAGGCTGATCTCCTGATTTATGCTAAAGATCCCCACCGAGATGCTGCTTCTGTTAGTTCTGCTAGTTCTTCTAGTTCTCTGTTGGCTCACATGAGGTGGGTCAGTCATGAAAACTGAGGCAGAAGAGGAAGTTATTATTAATCCAGTATGGGGTCCTGGTACCAGAACACAGAGTTTGTTCATGAGTGAAGCCTCTTCTCTCACATATCTCACCTGTAGAAAAACCAGGTGGAAACAAGTGAGAGCAGCAGAGTCCAGCGGACCTTCTCTAATTCCTCGGAGCATTGAAAGACCTCACTGATGAAGAAGAGCAGGCCTCGCTCACTGTGGTTGGGCCTCACGCCTGACATGTTCACACTCTTTCCTGGTTCATTTGCAGCTCTTGTGACCCAGTTGTTGGAGCATCATTGGAGGGGGTGGAAGAAGCAGCAAGATGAGCATAATGGTCACAGCGTTGATCTCCAATCTGGCTGAATGTAAAGAATGTCGGGCTTTTATAGGAATGAGAGGAATAATGTGGCCCGCAGGCATCTTTCAGATGGAATTATCTGCTGGCAAGAAGCAGCTAAATCGTAGATTTTATTGAGTCTGAATGTTTTTAAAGCTTGGATGCTTGATATCATGCGTCAGAGGGAGAATGTCTGCGTAGCCTCCTGCTTCATAGACGGTTCCTCATCACGTCCTTCTCCACAGTAAAGCCCACGGGCCCACTGGCCCACGGACCCACTGGCCCACGGGCCCACTGGCCCACGGACCCACTGGCCCACTGGCCCACGGGCCCACTGGCCCACTGGCCCACTGGCCCACGGACCCACTGGCCCACTGGCCTACGGGCCCACTGGCCCACGGGCCCACTGGCCTACGGGCCCACGGACCCACTGGCCCACTGGCCTACGGGCCCACGGACCCACGGGCCTACGGGCCCACGGGCCCACTGGCCTACTGGCCCACGGGCCCACTGGCCTACGGGCCCACGGGCCTACTGGTCCACTGGTCCACTGGCCCACTGGCCTACTGGCCTACGGGCCCATGGGCCCACTGGCCTACGGGTCCACTGGCCCACTGGCCTTTGGGCCCACAGTAGAGCCCACGGGCCCACTGGCCCACTGGCCCACAGGCCCACATGTTGGCGACCTACCAGAGGTTTCTATGGCGACCCACCAGAGGTTTCTATGGCGACCCACCAGATGTTTCTATGGCGACCCACCAGAGGTTTCTATGGCGACCCACCGGAGGTTTCTATGGCGACCAACCGGATGTTTCTATGGCGACCCACCGGATGTTTCTATGGCGACCCACCAGATGTTTCTATGGCGACCCACCAGAGGTTTCTATGGCGACCCACCAGATGTTTCTATGGCGACCCACCAGATGTTTCTATGGCGACCCACCAGAGGTTTCTATGGCGACCCACCAGAGGTTTCTATGGCTTGTGTTTAGCCACAGACAATCGCTTCACCTTACTGTCGTCCAAAAGTAGCCGATAATTGCTAAGAAACAGACTAATAATTTTGCAACCAATTATACGTTTTATTTAAATTTGTACACAAACATTTTGAACTCCAGCAGCAGAACATTTGTACGTATAAAAATGCCATAGAAATGATTATTTGATGTGTTCCTGGCCAATGAGCACACTGGCACATCCAGTCTAGACATATATATATGTATAAAATACGCATTAGTATATTGAATTAATGTCAGCGGCAGGTACCATCAAGCTTTGGGCTGTGATTACCCTGGATGGAGTCCTCCATTAGGCCAATATGGGCCCTTAAAACACACCTCACCTTCTGGCATCATCCCAGTGTTCTGTGCAGGTCCTGAACCGGGTCCAGCAGCATCCTTAATTCACTGTGCTGTTCTCTCCACCATACTCTTAATTTCTGAATCCAGCTGAGTTCTTCTCAACATGGAGGGAAATGACGTCCAACCCCCCCTCGGGGGCCCCTCATTCCAGCCATGGAGGAGACCTGTGACCAACTTAACACTACAGTCATTCCAGGATGGATTTGACATGCACTTGTGTACTTCCCTTACAGTACTGCTAATGCAACTCTAATGAAGAAGAAGAATTAGTAAAAGTATTTTAGGGTGTATCTGTTTCAGACAGAAGTATCATTATTAGCATTATTATCGTTATTATCACTGATCGTCTCTGGCCTACAAAGTGCTGTACATCACATCAACATAAGTATAGAACATAACTCAAATAAGCAATAAGATCATTAAAGCAGGAACATGTATGCTGAGGCTCTCTCCCCTCTGAGCTTCTGCTTGGATTTTGGTAGAACCAGGATCAGGAGAAACTGATCAGCTGACCTGAACTCTGGGCAGGAGTGGGGCAAGGACGTTCAAGGATCTAGAAGCAACGTAAAGAATCTTAAAATGAACACAATTAACCAATAATGCATTCATGGATTAGGTCTAGTCAGGTGCACAGGTGTAAGGGACTACTGCTGCCACTCTATTTATATAAGTGCACTTTCAGCAGAGGTCAAGTTCCTGGGGACATGTGAGGAACATTAGCTCCCTCTGCTCCTGCCAGGATTGCATTAGCACTGAATGGATTAGCCACACAATCATCACAGAGCTAATCACCATCCGTAATGGAGCTGTTAATAGAGGAGGTCCATTAAATCGGCTCTGTTTCTGTCACACTGATGGTTTCAGTCCCTTCTCAAAAATGACTTTGCATCCTTCTGCTCCCAGAGGAATGTCCACTACATGCACACCAGCGTTCCCGGGACAACAAAACAGGAAAACAACCTTAATATCAGCAATGATCCAATCATTTTATAATCAGAAAGGAAATTCAATCTCATTTGTTAGCAAAGGAAATGGTCTGGCTCCTACAGCAGCATGAATGTCATTAATGACTGACCTCCTGGACTAGATTGAAATCAAAAATTACTTTTATCTTCTCTGTCCTGGACAGGAGAATGACCAAGTTTCTTACGGCAAATGATGACACTGATGCACTTCTCCATGATTTGAGAACAAGTCCAGCAGGCAAAGAGAACAAAAACAAGACCTACACATTGTGTGGTTAGCCCTCGCACACGTAGCACACGTAGCACACGTAGCACACGTATCACACGTAGCACACGTAGCACACGTAGCACACGTAGCGCACGTAACACACGTAGCGCACGTAGCACACGTAGCCCTGTGAGCACAGTGAAGTGAAGAAGTCGCTCAACTGGTAAAGTAATGACCAACAACAAAACCACCTTCATTGCTGGAGGAGAACCAAGTCCAAGTCCACGGCTGGCTGAAAAGCCACTAACAATCCCGGGAGCCTGAGCTCTGCACCGACAGTTGAGGGGGCTATCAAATGAAGGCGCTATCCCAGGGCCACCGAGGAGCATGGGCCAATGGGGCTGAGGTTAGCTGCCTGCTGGGCATTAGCAGCAAGGCTAGGCTCCACCACATCCTATCTGGGTGAAAGGTGGCACTGACCCTGGGGTGCTTCAGGTGGTGCTTCAGGAAAGGCGCTCTCCAAGCTGGCAAAGCTCCTGAAAACATGCAGGATGTCGTCAAACCACATCCAGGAAACAGCAAGGCCGGTGCTAGCAACGTCCGTCAAGTCAGACAAAAACAGAGAGGACCTCACAGAAGATTACCACCCTCAGACCAGGTAAGGGTGGGCTTTACTGTGGTCTTCTGGTGAGAGGTCGCACTACCCTCACAAGCCGCAGCTGCACTTTTAGTAGTATTTGTATATATTTTGTCAATAACCCTTTTCACCACGAGTTTCCTCTCCTGTCTACGTTTCAGCTCTGGTCCAGCCCCAGGTTTCTCTTAAGCACCTAGAAATAATTTTAAATATATCAGACAGTATGGTGATGATCCTGTGTGTTTGGGCTTGTGGTGTTCTGTTTCCCACTAGGGGGTGTGGTTGAGCCACTCTAACCCTAACCCTAACCCTAACCCTAACCCTAACCCTAATCCATGTGATTAGGAGTCCTCCTAGGCAGCTAGACTCCTGGTGCTTGTGCTTGTGCATTTTTATTTAACTTTTGCCCTTTGTCTTCTTTTGCGAGGTTGCCCTGTTTCACTCTCCTACGAGCACCTTTGGTCTGCTTAGCCCTCCATTCACCACCAGACACATGAGTGACATGCACACCTTTCTTCACTGGTGTAATAACTCCCAGGGGTAGCTGATAGCTAAACTGCCCGGTAGCCAATTCTACCCTTTCTGGGATTCTGAAGACCACAATTAAACCAGCATTTTGAGAGTGGAATAGTATTTTGAGATAATGATGCTAGGAGCTCCTCCAGATATGGCGACTCTTGCCCTCTGAGGACCATACAGAACAATTCAATGGGTTCCTAATGAAGAGAAACCAGATTTCCTTTGACAAAACCTCTTGGAATTCTAGCTGCAGCATTGATGGCTGAATGGATGGATGATGGATGGATGGATGGATGGATGGATGGATGGATGGATGGAGGGATGGATGGATGGACTGATGGATGATGGATGAGTGGATGGATGGATGGATGGATGGATGGATGGATGGATGGATGGATGGATGCAATCTCCTATTATTCTGATACGTAGGCCAGTGCAAAAAAGTTTTATCCCAAAACCTGAACCCTAACCCTAACCCCCTAACCCTAAACCTCACCCTAACCCTCTAACCCTGACCCTAACCCTAACCCCCTAACCCTAACCCTCTAACCCTAACCCTAACCCTCTAACCCTAACCCTCTAACCTCTAACCCTAACCCCCTAACCCTAAACCTCACCCTAACCCTCTAACCCTGACCCTAACCCTAACCCCCTAACCCTAACCCTAACCCCCTAATCCTCTAACCCTAACCCCCTAACCCTAACCCTAACCCCCTAATCCTCTAACCCTAACCCTAACCCCTAAACCCTACCCTCTAACTAACCAAAAACCTCTAACCTCTAACCTAACCCTCTAACCCTAACCCATAACCCTCTAACCCTAACCCATAACCCTCTAACCCTAACCCCTAACCCTAACCCCCTAACCCTTACCCTCTAACCCTAACCCCCTAATCCTCTAACCCTAACCCTAACCCCCTAACCCCCTAACCCCCTAACCCTAAACCTCTAACCTCTAACCCTAAACCTCTAACCTCTAACCCTAACCCTCTAACCCTAACCCTAACCCTAACCCCTAACCTTAACCCCCTAACCCTAACCCTAACCCTAACCCCTAACCCAGAGGTGGGCAAACATTTTGATTCGTGGGCCACAATGGGTTCTAACATTTGACAAAGGGGCCGGACCAGGAGCAGATGGATGGATGGAGTGCTTTGGTAACCTCACCTCATTGGAGAAAAAATACACATCTTGGGATATGGAGAAAACATGTGCTTTAATTTCAAATGAAAATGAAGAGAAGCATTACAACAAAATATCTGACTTTGGAATGAGTCTTAAAACACTTAAAATCAAATGAATAAAATGTGCCTTTTTAAAAAAAATTAATAACCATTTCTATTTTAAAGCACTGAAAGTTCTGTTATCCTTCAGGATATCACCATCACTCTCCTCCTGACTGTCTTTTTTCTAGTGGGAAAACACCAGAATTGCAGTGAAAATTTAACATTAACAGGTTTATTCATTTAATTTTTCAAGTTTGGCGGGCCGGATTAAAACGTTTAACGGGCCGCGTGTGGCCCCCGGGCCGTAGTTTGCCCATGCCTGCCCTAACCCTAACCCACCCACTCACCACTGCCCTGATAGCACCCTGCTCCTGCCCCTCACCCCTTTCACATCCAGCAATCACATCTCTGTCAGTTAAACGAGGTCCTATTGACGCGGCCTGAATGTAATTCTATACATTTGTCTTCTGAGTGTGTGGTTAATTATGAATCTACTAATTAGCCTGCATCTGCAGCCTTCCTGCTGCGCCGCCATCCTGATTTAGGTTTAAATCAGTGCTGTGTGACTTCAGCTCTCTACAGTTCAGGCAGGCGTGCACTACAGGCGTGCACTTCAGGCGTGCACTACAGGCGTGCACTACAGGCGTGCACTTCAGGCGTGCACTACAGGCGTGCACTACAGGCGTGCACTACAAGCGTGCACTACAGGCGTGCACGAGGGCAGGTTAGCTGTGATATAGTTCATGTATATTTATGATATTTAGGGGACATACGGGAGATTTGCTGAAGCTCAACGGTAGGAGACCCTGCAGCGTTGAAAGCGGCTGATTTGATCTTTGTCACACATGATGTTCTGAGCTCGTGCTCCTCGCTCTGGAAGTATGTCACCATGGTGATGCCGCGGTGTCCTGCGGCTGGAGCAGATATGAGGGGATCATCTATTAAGCACGCCTGGAGCCACAATTAGGCGCTGAGGAGCTTTGATAAGGATCAGGTTTGTCATATTTTTATTCATTCGAATGAAGAATAAAATGACTCTTGCCTGAAGTGTTCCTGGAGAACCACTGAAGAAGAACATGGAGAGTTCAAGCAGAGTTTCGGCTCCGACTACAGGCACACACATCGAGATGAGCTGCTGCTGGTGTAACTGGGTCAGGCTGGGAACACGCGCGTGTGTGTGTGTGTGTGTGTGTGTGTGTGTGTGTGTGTGTGTGTGTGTGGTGTGTGTGTGTGTGTGCGTGCGTGTGTGTGTGTGTGTCTCAGATGTGCATCAGCCTCATGTGGAGCTGCTGAGGAAGCAGCTGGACAGACGCTCATTCACACCGTTCCAATCCTCAGGTCCTCCGTCTCAGCTCAGCAGACAGATGTTGCTGTCCACATCTGGATCTTTCTGACTGGCTCTCGGTGTCGGGCTGCTGTGATCAGCTGACAGGGCAGCAGTTCACCGGTGGACAAGCAGCTGTAAAACATCATTTTAAGGACAGAAGCGATCAGCAGGCGGTCTAACGTGTAGGGTTTATTGATTCAGGTCCTGGAACACACAGCTGTGCAAACATGCTAAAACACCACCAAGCCCCAGTTTACAATGTTTACAGTACCATCTCTTCAAATACGTAGAATCATCCATAGGTATGTCTAGAAAAATATAAAGTCCTACCTTTTCAAACACTAGAAACATTTTATACCAAAAACACATTTCCACAGATACAGCGTGCCAGCCAGTCTGCTGTTGGGACGCAGCAGACTGGACGACTTCAAAGAGAAAGGATGAAAGGAAGCCTTTATTGCCACATATACATATATATAAATACATACATACATATATATAACTGAATTAGTCCTCTGAATTGAACCCATAGTGGCACACACTACTGCGCGTGTGTGTGTGTGTGTGTGAGTGTGTGTGTGTGCGTGCGTGTGCGTGTGTGTGTGTGTGTGTTAGTGCATGTGTGTGTGTGTGTGTGTGTGTGTTACTGATGGATGTTTATGACTGACAACAGTTTTACAGCCTCCAAAGGTCACAAAGCCAAACAGGAAACAGGAAATGCTTCAACACGATGCTTCTATTTACTTCCTGCTGAAACTCTGAGACACCTCTGGTAAATTAAGAATTTAAGGCTTGATTCTTTAAGTGAATGTTGACTTTCATTCTAGACAGAAACCAGACGGGAGCTCTCTAGGAATGATCAGCAGCTGGAAACTCTTTATCCTTATATGGGAGCAGTCAAATTAAAATGGAACGTGTTATTCTTATCTTTAGCTTGACGATGGTGTTTTTGCTCCTTTCTGACTGTTTATGGTTGCGGCGCTGATGTGGGTGTAATGTAACCAGGTCACCACAGGTCACCACCGTCCTGTACGAGCTGACAACAAAGCAACGTTCCCGACGGTGGAGCTTTTATTCATGGTCCCGTCCGATCCCGAACTGGCCTTTATTAGCACAACAAATTGTTTCTAGTGTCTTCTTGTCATTTTGGAGGGTTAGAGCTTCAAGAGCTTCAAGAGTGTGTGATTCTGTGTGTGTGTGTGTGGGGGGCACTGACGGCAGAGATCTAAACACACGGTGACGGCACTTTAAAACCAACATGTATTTCTGAGATGTCCTTTAAGCCCTTAATTGAGCATGTTTATTTAATAGTGATTTAATGAGGTAAGCTAATGGACAGCCATGTAAATATTAGCACAGAGGAGGTCTGGACACGTGTGATCGTGACGGTTTCCACCTGCTTTCTTTTATTTTCACCACACTGAGATTGTGAAAATATAAAGCATCTCTGATGCTGCCAGAGCGACCGGAGCGACGCTAACGTGCTCTCAGGGAGCCGATTGTGTCAGTTTGTTGAACGCACACGTGAACAATTACAGAAACAACAGTGTTGAAACGGAGAACAAGCCATAAGGAATTCTTCTATACAGAGAACGAGCTTTATGTGCTGGAAACATGAGGAGCTGCTGGTCCTGCTGTGGTCCCCCAGCAGGACCAGCAGCAGGACCAGCAGCGGGACCAGCAGCAGGACCAGCAGCGGGACCAGCAGCGGGACCAGCAGCAGCAGGACCAGCAGCAGCAGCAGCAGGACCAGCAGCAGGACCAGCAGCAGGACAGCAGCAGCAGCAGGACAGCAGCAGGACCAGCAGCAGGACCAGCAGCAGCAGCAGCAGCAGGACCAGCAGCAGGACCAGCAGCGGGACCAGCAGCAGGACCAGCAGCTCCCACCAGACTGACGGCAGTAAAGGGGCTCCTCAAATCTCACTTTCCTTTTCTCTCTTAAAATAAATGAGCTTTTTTCATGTTCTCAGCTTGGACAGAAATGGGAAGATTCTCTCTAAGCCGATGACCAAATAATCCATCACATTTCTGTACATCAGGACTGATCACAAACTTCCAGCTCTGCTTTTCTTCCTGTTTTTAAATAACATCTTTAACATTTTTCATCCCTTCCTTTTTGAAGACTTTGGGCTGAAATTGTTCATGTTTTTAGTTTTTTAGGTGACAACAGAAAAGTGCTAAACTGCTGTTGGAGCTCTGGGAGATCTTCATATGGAGGCAATAAAGCAGCTCTTTGTGTGCACATCCTGCCTCTAAAGGACCTCGTGGTTGAATCCTGTCCTCCACCTTCAATCATGTCTGCTGCTAGCCAACATTAGCTTCGCGGACTCGAACAGGCCTGTGTCTACTGTCAGGGGAACGATTTCGGCAGATGATTGATCTGACTGATTGAAGGTGAGATGATTCCAAAGGCATGTGGCACACCTGATGTGTTCAATTGCTCCTGTAAGCAACAATAGCTACTACAAACCAACATTATCACCTCTGACTAAAAGCTGCTTCAAATGAAGCTTTTCAGGAATGTTGGGGAGAAGACGAAGTGTTGTGAGGCCATGTTTCCGTATGCACAGCTGAACTTTGGAACGGAGATGTCACAAATGTCACCAAAATAAAAGACATTAGCATGTCGCTTTCATCACCACACGTCTGTGGAACCTTCCAGAAGCTCTTCACACTGCTGAGCTGGAGACCTGCAGCCAGCCCACATCTGTGTAGGCCCCCGTCACGTGCCAGTAGACGGCCGCCATCAGCTTGGCCCACACCATCCGCACATCTGCAGTGAAGAACTCTGGGAAAGCTTCACACAGCACCTCCAACATGACACCACACAGGATCTGGATGGGAGAGAGGAGGGGGGAGGAAGTTAATGCTGGAGGGAGGAGGGGGGGGAGGAGGAGGGGAAGGAGAGGGAGGGAGGGAGGGTTTCGGGAGGAGGAGGGGAGGAGGGAGGAAGCACCTCCAACATGACACCACTCAGGATCTGGATGGGAGAGAGGGGGGAAGTTAATTCTGGAGGGAGGAGGGGAAGGAGGGAGGGAGGAAGGGAGGAAGGGAGGGAGGAAGGAGGAAGCACCTCCAACATGACACCACACAGGATCTGGATGGGAGAGAGGGGGGAAGTTAATTCTGGAGGGAGGAGGGGAAGGAAGGAGGGAGGGAGGAAGGGAGGAAGGGAGGGAGGAGGGAGGAAGCACCTCCAACATGACACCACTCAGGATCTGGATGGGAGAGAGGGGGGAAGGGAAGTTAATCTGGAGGGAGGAGGGGAAGGAGGGAGGGAGGAAGGGAGGAAGGGAGGGAGGGAGGGAGGAGGGGAGGAGGGAGGAAGCACCTCCAACATGACACCACACAGGATCTGGATGGGAGAGAGGGGGGAAGTTAATGCTGGAGGGAGGAGGGGAAGGAGGAGGGAGGAGGGAGGGAGGGAGGAAGGGAGGGAGGAAGCACCTCCAACATGACACCATCAGGATCTGGAGGGGGAGAGGGGGGAAGTTAATGCTGGAGGGAGGAGGGGAAGGAGGAGGGAGGGAGGGAGGAAGGGAGGGAGGAGGAAGGGAGGGAGGAGGGGAGGAGGGAGGAAGCACCCCAACATGACACCACTCAGGATCTGGATGGGAGAGAGGGGGGAAGTTAATGCTGGAGGGAGGAGGGGAAGGAGGGAGGGAGGGAGGGAGGAAGGGAGGGAGGAAGGGAGGGAGGGGGGAGGAGGGAGGGAGGAAGCACCTCCAACATGACACCACTCAGGATCTGGATGGAGGGAGAGAGGGGGGAAGTTAATGCTGGGAGGGAGGGAGGGAGGGAGGAAGGGAGGGAGGGAGGAGGGGAAGGAGGGAGGGAGGAAGGGAGGGAGGGAGGGAGGGAGGAGGAAGAGTTCCTGCCCTGCGATTACCTTGAAATACCTTGAATTACCTTGAAATACATGGGCTCCACCTTGTGTTTGATAGCATGAGCCTTTCCCACCAGAGCCAGCACCGAGGACACCTTCTCTGGGTCATGGAGGTTCTCCACCACCGTGTTTATGGCGTTCATCA
The DNA here is from genome assembly GCF_003711565.1 of Takifugu flavidus. Classification (NCBI taxonomy): domain Eukaryota; kingdom Metazoa; phylum Chordata; class Actinopteri; order Tetraodontiformes; family Tetraodontidae; genus Takifugu; species Takifugu flavidus. The sequence goes on from NC_079525.1 coordinate 15,438,887, forward strand.
CCCTGCAGGCATGATGTCGAAGCTGGCTGCTCCGCTCCATCTCCTCCGGATCCTCCATGTCCTGGAACTGGCTGAAGTACCGTTTGGCTGAGGGGAAGTTGACAAAGAACCTAAAGAGAAGGAAACACCCTCATCAGAAGCAGCATGGCCCTCAGAAGAGCAGCGTTGCCATCCATGCTGGTCCACTAAAATAGCATCACGCTGCTCCTTTTCCTCCAGTCGGGTTTTTCCTGACCCAGGTCGAGAGTCCAGGGTGTCGGGGGCAGGATCACCCCCGAGGTTCTGCTCAGACCTCACTCCTCTAATAATGACACCACGTTCATGGAAGCAAAGCCGGATTTATCAGTGGGAGGGAGATAAATGCTGCACCCAACAGATCCTTGGTGGCTTTTCCTGAACCTTTGATTGGACGGGATTAGACTGGAGAAAAGAACGTCTTCATAGGAATGTTATGGGAATAAGCAGGAGTGTATGTGGGGGGGTTAATCCCGTATTCCCATTATCTAAATCCTTTCCTAGAGTTACAGGTGATGCAGGGAGGAGTTGGAGCAGCAAAGCCATGAAGAAGAAGCAGCAGCGTAGACAGACGAGCAGTTTACTCTCTTATCTCCGTCCACACGAATGTAAATGAACCAGCAACAAATCGTAACAATTAAAAAGAGCAGCTGTCATAATTATTTGAAGATATGTTGATCGTCCCAAAGCTTTAAAAACATTTAAAATCTTGTTGTTGGTGCTGCTGTTGTCTTGAGTTCTCATCTGGTCCCGCTATTAATTAGCATGTTGGAAGATTTCCCCACATTTAGGAAAGATCTTGAAACCTGCTAATGATTCAGGAATGTTCAGAACCGGATCATCTCCTGCCCCAGAGGCTGCGCTCATAGTGCAACAGGGCAAAAACAAGGTGATATCAGCACCATCGTCCAGTAACAACAGTGGCATCAGGGCCATCAGGGCCATCAGGGCCATCAGGGCCATCAGGGGCATCAGGGCCATCAGGGCCATCAGGGTCATCAGGGGCATCAGGGCCATCGGGGCCATCAGGGCCATCAGGGCCATCAAGGTCATCAGGGCCATCAGGGCCATCAGGGCCATCGGGGCCATCAGGGGCATCAGGGCCATCAAGGCCATCGGGGCCATCGGGGCCATCGGGGCCATCAGGGCCATCAGGGCCATCAGGGCCATCAGGGCCATCAGGGCCATCAGGGCCATCAAGGCCATCGGGGCCATCGGGGCCATCGGGGCCATCGGGGCCATCAGGGCCATCGGGGCCATCAGGGCCATCAGGGGCATCAGGGCCATCAGGGGCATCAGGGGCATCAGGGCCATCAGGGGCATCAGGGCCATCAGGGGCATCAGGGGCATCAGGGCCATCAGGGCAGGCATCAGGCATCAGGGCCATCAAGGTCATCGGGCGCATCGGGCCATCGGGGCCATCGGGGCCATCGGGGCCTTCGGGGCCATCGGGGCCATCGGGGCCATCGGGGCCATCGGGCCATCAGGGCCATCAGGGCCATCGAGGCCATCGGGGCCATCGGGGCCATCGGGGTCATCGGGGCCATCAGGGCCATCAGGCCATCGAGGCCATCGAGGCCATCGGGGCCATCGGGGCCATCGGGGCCATCAGGGCCATCAGGGTCAGGGCCATCAAGGTCATCAGGGCCATCAGGGCCATCAGGGCCATCAGGGCCATCAAGTCATCAGGGCCATCAGGGCCATCAGGGGCATCAGGGCCATCAAGGTCATCAGGGCCATCAGGGCCTCAGGGCCATCAGGGGCATCAGGGCTCAGAGGGCCATCAGGGCCGTCATGGCCATCAGGGGCATCAAGGTCATCAGGGCCATCAGGGCCATCAGGGCCATCAGGGGCATCGGGGCCATCGGGGCCATCGGGGCCATCGGGGCCATCAGGGGCATCGGGGCCATCAGGGGCATCGGGGCCATCGGGGGATCAGGGCCATCAAGGCCATCGGGGCCATCGGGGCATCGGGGCCATCAGGGCCATCAAGGCCCGGGGCCATCAGGGGCATCAGGGGCATCAGGGCCATCAGGGGCATCAGGCCATCGGGGGCATCAGGGCCATCAGGCCATCGGGGCCATCGGGGCCATCAGGGCCATCAGGGCCATCAAGCCATCGGGGCCATCGGGCCATCAGGGGCATCAGGGCCATCAAGGCCATCGGGGCCATCGGGGCCATCGGGGCCATCGGGCCATCAGGGGCATCGGGGCCATCGGGCCATCAGGGGCATCGGGGCCATCAAGGCCATCAGGGCCATCAGGGCCC